>NC_134859.1:41897500-41962500 GCF_049852395.1 Peromyscus maniculatus bairdii
GGATGGGACAAGGTCTTCCACATGCTAGGCAAGCACGTCACCACGTCACTATATCCCAGTTCAGTTTATTAGTTTCCATACAGAAAGCAACACAGAATTTGGGGGTGAAAAACAACACTTACACTCCTGTTTCCAGAACGAGAGCACAGACCATCCATCCCCTCTTTGCTTTTCTCCCTTAATAGGGTCAGGAAGGGTGGTAATGAATCGTGTTTACTTTCTATGACCTGGGCCCCCATGAAGACACAATTGTTGATGGTCGTGAATTTGGGCTTTGTTTATTCGTTTGATGTGACCATGACCTCACATGTGTGTTTTTCTTTTACTTCTTTCCTTTCCAGTGTGTCTGTGTGTATAGTGTATGTGTGTATATTAGAGTGTATGTGTAGGTGAACATGCACATGTATGTGGAGGTCAGAGGTTGACATTGGATGTCTTCCTCCATCACTCTCTATTTTATTTTTTAGAGACGTGTGTGTGTGTGTGTGTGTGTGTGTGTGTGTGTGTGTGCACATTCATGCAGGTGCCCACAAAGAGCAAGAAAAGGCATCAGATCCCCTGGAGATGAAGCTGTAGATGATTCTGACCTGCAGGACATGGGTGCTGGGAATCAAACTGGTTTTCTGCAAGAACAAGAAATACCCTCAACCCTCCCCTCTCGAGCCATCTCCAGCTCATCAATACCATTTTCTAATAGCAGTCTTTAATACGTCATTCACGAGTAATATGTCATTCACAAGTGCCTTTGAAGATCTTAAGCTATCCAGTGTCCAGAAAACACGGTCTCCACAATTTTAAGGGTACATAGTGCCCTGAAACTCACCAGATAGCATATTCAAGACTTGCTCGTATTTTATTCTTTATTTGCTTATTTTGTTAAGACAGGGTCTCACTGTGTGACCGAAGCTGGTGACGGATCAAAAGTGTCACACTACAACATGAGTTTGTTTGGGGGTTGTTTTGTTTTTAGAGACTGTAGAACATTCTTATCCTCTTTCCCATCCTACCCTTTTAAAGACAGTGTCTCGGTCCACAGTCCTGGCTGGCCTCGAACTCATTATGTAGACCAGGCTAGCCTGAAATTGTAGGGATCTTCTGTCTGCCTCCTAAGTGCTGGGGTTACATGCATGCATTGTCAGGCCACACCACACAACACACCCCGAGTGGATGAATCCTAATTCACTCAGCTGATTCCCCCGTCTATAGGAAATTTTTATGAGAATTATTAGTAAAATACCTTATCATGTATGCATACATATAACACGCACACATAACTCACACTGGTTTTTCTTTTTCTCTTTCTTTTTCTTTTTTCTTTTTTCTTTTTTTGTTTTTTCGAGACAAGTTTTCTCTGTGTAGCTTTGTGCCTTTCCTGGAACTCACTTGGTAGCCCAGGCTGGCCTGGAACTCACAGAGATCCGCCTGGCTCTGCCTCCCAAGTGCTAGGATTAAAGGCCTGCGCCACCACCGCCCGGCGTCGCACTGGGTTTTCTAGAGAGGGTCTCTCTAGGTAGGCCTGGTTGTCCTGGAGTTCTCAATGTAGACCACGCTGGCCTGGAACTTGCAGAGATCCTCCTGCTTCTGGGTGCTGGACTAAAAGAGTGTGCCACCGTGCCTGGCACCTCATCCCCTCTTTTATACATGGTCTCTCTACTTAGTCCAGGCTGATCTGGAACTTGCTCTTTACCTCAGGCTAGCCTTGAACTCCTGATCCTTCTGCCTCAGTTTTCTGAGTCCTGGGAATGTAGGCACAAAAGTCCATGCCCTGCCTCACTGATTTTCTTCTGCTTTTGCAGTCCGACTGGATCCCTGGCGGCTAAACCCCTCAGCAGAAAAGCAGCTCCATTCAGTCTGAATGCAGATGGGTGTGCCTGCCACAGCCACACTCATGCCGGCAGACATTCCAGGCCTCAAAAATAATTCCATTTCTGACCTATGGCTCGAGGTGGGTGGTAAATAAATCATTGTTCTGAATTTGTTTCGTGTGTCTCTTTGCTTGTTTGTTTGCATTTTTTCCCCCTTCAAGACAGGATTTCTCTGTGTAGCCCGGGCTGTCCTGGAACTCACTCTGTACACCAGGCTGGCCTTGAACTCAGAGATCTGCCTGCCTCTGCCTCCCAAGTGCTGGGATTAAAGGTGTACGCCCAGATGTTCTGAATTTTTACGACTATAAACATCTTGAAAATAACTCCCTGTTTCTGGCCATTCTTCTCACATCCTTAGTTTCTACATTAAAATTTTAATTATTTTTAAAGCATGTTTGTTACATGTACGAATATATGTGTATGTGTGCCACCATTCATGAGCAGAGGTAGAAGACAACCTTTGGGAGCCGTGGGACTCAACCTCAGGTCGTGGTGGCAGGCTCCTTTACTCTGTGGCCAGTTCTCTGGTTCCAAATTTTAAATTGTTTTGTTTTAGGTTTTTTTTGTTTGTTTGCTGTTTTGGGTGGGTTTATTTTTATTTTGGATTTTAGATTTATTCATTTTATTTCCTGTATGTGACTGTTTTGCCCTCGGGAGGGTAGAAGAAGGCATTACTTCCCCTAAAACTGGAGTCATGGCTGGTTGGGGACCCCCATGCAGGTGCTGGAAACTGAACTTGGGTCTTCTGCAAGAGGAGCCAGGGTTCTTTGTTTATTTAAGATGTATTTTTATTTTATAATTATGTGTATCTGTGTCTGGGTTTGTGCTTGTGAATGCAGTGCCCTCGGGGGCCAGGAGAGGACTGTGGACCCCCTGGAGCTGGAGTTACAGGTGATTGGTGCTGGGAACCAAACTCAGGCCCTCTACAAAAGCAGTATATGCTCTTTTTTCTTTCTTTCTTTCTTTTTCCTTTTCTGGAGCTGAGGACCGAACCCAGGGCTTTATGCTTGCTAGTCAAGCGCTCTACCACTGAGCTAAATCCCCAAACGCGCAGTATATGCTCTTAACCTCAGAGGCATCTCTCCAGCCCCCAAATTTAAAATGTTTAAGGTATGGAAAAGAAAAATGTGTGTTTAACCCACGACTCTCCCAGCCCTTTCCAAGCCCCTCACAGTGTAGGTTGGGGGCTGTAAACAGCAAGGGGGGTTTTATTTGAAGAAAGGTTTTATACAGTCTGAGCCAGCCTCAAACTTCTACATACCTGAGGATAACACTGAGCTTCTGGGTCTCAAGAAGTCCCAGGATAGAACCCAGGACTCCCTGCTCGCCGAGGAAGCCTTCTGCCGACTGGGCCGTACCCCCAGGCCGAGGGTTGCCCAATTTGTAAATGTGGTTTGGTGACCCTGTACCTTACCCCGGGCACGCGGCATCTCAGAATCCCAGCCTCCTGATTGACATATGTCCTCATAGCCTGTTACATGAGGAATAAGAGCCACCACCAGTTTTAGGACTTTCACTGAGCAGGACAGGAGCTGCCTGGGAGGAGGATCTACCTGTGTTTGTTTTCTTTTGTTTTGTTCTGGTTCTTTTCCAGCTCCCTGAATCCGGCAGCGCCTCCTCTGCAAACAATAGTCGTTTTTCTCAGGTACTGATATTCCCCCCACCATGTTAGAGCTGAAGGACAGTCTGTAACGGGTGGCCCTTTCCAGACCGGGCCCTCTTCTCTGCTTTCCTGTGAAGACTGGGAAAGTGGACAGCTGCCTGTTGCCTCCTGGGGCTGCCCCAGGTGACTGGCCTCGGGTATTACCCTGTCCCCCCTGGGTGGCCTGGGGTGGATGACTGGCCACTGTGGATCCTCAGGGTCCCCTGGCCTGCCAGCAAGGCAAGTCCTGCAGGCAATTCACACTCCTCCTCCGCAGCTCCCCAGGGATCAACCCCCGGAAACCTCTTTGGCCTCTTGCCCTCTGTGATCCTGCTTCCGGCCTCCTCAGCTCCTGACAGTTTTCTCAATTAAGAAATTGCACAAGAATCTTTGTCTCAAGCTTCCCTTCCAGTTAACCTAGTGTCACCCAGGTAGGAATGTGACCCAAGGCTCATGTCCCAAGAAGACGCCGAGGCAAGGACAGGAGAGAAAAGAAGCTGGAAGCTTGATGTTCCAGAGGGGCCGGCTGTCAAGGCAGTCCATCATTTCATTACTGTCCCCCCCCCCCCCCCCTCTCCCCTGGAGCTGAGGATCGAACCCAGGGCCTTGCTAGGCAAGCGCTCTGCCACTGAACTAAATCCCCAACCCCCATTACTGTCCTCTTGATTCCCAAGCATCCCAGAATGGATAAAGTACACACGGAATGAATAAACATGTATCTTTGGGGTCTGGGGATGTAGCCAGTTGGTAGAAAGCCTAACATGTGCCAGTCTCTGGGTGTGAGCACTGCATAAAAACATGTGCCAGTCTCTGGGTGTGAGCACTGCATAAAAACATGTGCCAGTCTCTGGGTGTGAGCACTGCATAAAAAGGATAAATAAGGGCTAGGGATATTCACGGGTAGAGTGCCAGCCTAGTGTGCAGGAAACACATGAGGTTTCCTTGGGACTCTCTTGAGCATCCAGGGTTCTTCTCTCAAGTGAGAGCCCACCTTTTCCTCCCCCTCCTCCTCTCCCTCTTACCTCCTTCCTCTCCCTCTTCTTCCTCCTTCTCCTCCTCCTTCTTTTTTTTTTTTTTTTTTTGATTTTTCAAGACAGGGTTTTTCTGTGTAGCTTTGCGCCTTTCCTGAGACTCACTTGGTAGCCCAGGCCTCGAACTCACAGAGATCCACCTGGCTCTGCCTCCCGAGTGCTGGGATTAAAGGCGTGCGCCACGGCCGCCGGGCTACTCCTCCTTCTTATGCCCCTTCAGTTGCTAAGGCTCAAACCTTGTCATGCTAGGCAAACACTCTACCACTGAGCTATAATATCCCCAGACCTCAAGGTTTTGTTTGTTTGTTTGTTTGTTTGTTTTTTACAAGCCTTTTATGACACAACCCAGGGCTGGCCTGCAATTTACGACCTTCCTGCCTCTGCCTCCTGAGTGCTGGACTTGCAGGTGCACACCACACCAGCTTTGGCAATCTCCCTTCTTGCTAACATTTAAGACTGTCTGATCCTATCTCCAAGGAACTCGAGAGATACAGCACTTACAATGTAATGTCTCCATGTTGGCGTCAGCCAGGCACCAAGTGCCATTTCTCAAATTCCAGGGAAAGCTGAGGTTCAGAGAGCCTTCTGAAGCACAATCAGTAACAGGTGCCACCAAGAATTTACCCCCCCAACCCCCACCCCCACCCCCCGCCCCGGGAGCGGGGGCTGAGACAAGGTTCCTCTGTGTAGCCCTGACTGTCCTGGAACTCGCTCTATAGATCAGGCTGGCCTCGAACTCAGAGATCTGCCTGCCTCTGCCTCCCGAGTGCTGGCATTAAAGGCGTGTGCTACCACTGCCTGGCCAGGAACTGGGCTTTGAGACCAGTTGTGTCTAGCCCCTTAAGCATGGGGTTGGAGACAAGGTCTCGTGTATCCCAGATTGGCCTCAAACTCTGGCCATAGCCAAGGATGAGCTCGAACTTCTAATCCTCCTGCCTCTCCCTTCCAAGAGCTAGGATTATAGGCATAAGTCACTGTACCGTTTATTCAGCGCTATGGATGGAACCCTGAGCTTTGTGTGTTCTAGGCAAGTACTCACTCTCCCTGTCCCCAGACCACGTTTATCCACTCTATACTTGTCCCCACGTGCTGTGGCCGTGGTCTTGCCAGCCCCTTCTCTGGGTTAGCTTCACATTTTAACCTTTGAGCGACTTCGTGCTCCTCCCCAGGCGGTAGGGCCTGGCGTGCTGAGTGTTGGAGTTTGGAATGAGGCTCGTCACTTGCTTCGGGTGTCAACTGGTCAGGTTACCTATGCTTCCTGGGCCTTTCTTTTTTCCTTCCTTCTTTCCTTCTTTTCTTTCTTTCTTTCTTTCTTTCTTTCTTTCTTTCTTTCTTTCTTTCTTCCTTCCGTCCTTCCTTCCTTCCTTCCTTCCTTCCTTTCTCTCTCTCTCTCTCTCTCTCTCTCTCTCTCTTTCTTTCTTTCTCTTTTTCTTTCTTTTAAATACAGGGTCTTATTATGTAGCCCTGGCTGCTGGATCTTGCTGTATAAACCAGGCTGGACTCAAACTCACAGAGATCTGCCTGCCTCTGCCTCCTGAATACCTGGCCTTGTTTCTTTACCAGGTAAATAGAAACAGACATGCCTAGGAAGCCTGATGGAAGGCCTGAAGGACATATAAACTGAAGAGTAGCTTAGCTTGTATCCAGTTTGTAATTAGTACTCACTATACCATAGATGTTAATGTGCCATTATTTTCTACCACACAGGGGCAATTTGAGACATATCTTAGCCAACAAAAAGGCCTATAGAAGCCCATGGTGACATCACCACAGGCCACTGTTCAGTGTTCTTCAGAGTCCCCCCCAAAGGGGGAACAGGACTTCCAAGGCTGGGCTAAACTGTTCTTGACTAAACTGAGCCAGGTGGGACCTATGCAGACTGGAGGGCAGTGCCCTGTAATTGGAATCTTGTCCATGTTAACCCTGGGGGCCAGCGTGGCCACCTGAGACTGTGGGTGCAGAGCCACCACCCACCACACATTCTCAGGAGCAGCCAGGAATGTGAGATTAGTGTATCAAATCTCCCACTTTTAAATGTTCTAACTTGAAACACATGTTCAGTGTGATTGAGCCAAAGCGAACACATCTGTGGTAGGACGTGGCCTCTGTTTGCAACTCTGGAGGCTTCAGCTGATGTAGTGGGAAATCCAGGGCCGTCCTTCCCCCAGGCAGCAGACTCCATCTTCACAGGTGTGGATGGGGCTGGTCCGGGGCCAGGGCTCCCTTCAGGGCTCATTAGAAAAGATGGCTGTGAATTCCTAGCTTAGGCCAGCCCTAAGCTGCTGGGGGAGTCCAGGGTATCAAGGATCTACACCCTATTCTGTAAGGAGCCAAGATTTCAAACCATCAAAATGCCAAAGACCCACGGTGTGTATGTATGTGTGTGCACATATTTGGGCATTTGAGAGGGTTGAGAAGGAGCAATCCTGAGAAAGTCCTCCCCAGGAACCCTAACATGATCATATAGCTTTGATTTTCATTCATTCCCACTTAGAAGGCAGGAAGAATCAAATTCAGATGCATTCAGCTTGTAGAGTTGATTCCTGATAGATTCTCAGCACATTGAAAATATCATCAAGCATGCATAGGCTGGCCAGGCATGTTGGTGCACATCTTTAATCCCGGCACTCAGAAGTCAGAGGCAGTTCGAGGTCATCCCTGACTATACAGTAAATTTGAGGCAAAGCTGAGCTAAACAAAACATGAGAATAAAACAAGTAAGACAGCCAGGCAGTGGTGGTGCACGCCTTTAATCCCAGCACTTGAGAGGTAGAGGCAAGCAGATCTCTGAGTTCGAGGCCAGGCTGGTCTACAGAGTGAGTTCCAGGACAGCCAGGGCTACACAGAGAAACCCCATTTTAAAACAAACAGACAAAATACCAAATAAGCAAGCAAGAGACAGAGGAACAGCCTGGTAAGTGTCCATCAGTAATAAAAAAGTGGGAAGTCACTAGGGGATCACCACCTGTGTACTTCAGGGCCCGGAAGTGGCCAACACTTGCTGGGAATGCAGGGGCCCCAATGCATTTCCTGGTAGGAAAGAGCCCCTTCTTGGGAGATTTTAGGCCAAGCTGGCCTGGGCCTGGTGACCTGAGTTTGCCAAGCATCCTGGAGATGTTGCAGTAGGTGTGCTGTACGTTAGCCAAACTTAACTCCAGCCAACTTACCCATTGCCAGCTGGTGGAATCCAAAGGCCCACAAAGAAGACACCAGCCTGCAGACTCCTCCACCTTTCCCTGTCACCAAGGGCTGTCCCAGAGCCATCCAGTATGTTTTGGGCATAGGCCCTGGAGTCTGGTCCCATAGTGTGGGGTACTTGAGAGACACCAGGCATCCGAGAGAAGCATGGCAGGGAGATATGGAGAAGTAGTGTGTGTGTGTGTGTGTGTGTGTGTGTGTGTGTGTGTGTGTGTTTATTTGCTAGTAGCAATTTTACTTGCCTCTATGTGTGTGTGTGTATGTGTGTGTGTTTATTTGCTAGTAGCAATTTTACTTGCCTCTATGTGTGTGTGTGTGTGTGTGTGTGTGTGTGTGTGCTTATGTGTGTGCTTATGTGTGTGCGCACACACACATGCACAGGTATACCTTAGTGTGCATGCCTAGCTCAGAAGACAACTTATAAGAGACATAAGAGAGTTCTCAGCCGGGCGGTGGTGGCGCACACCTTTAATCCCAGCACTTGGGAGGCAGAGGCAGGCAGATCTCTGTGAGTTCGAGGCCAGCCTGGTCTACAGAGAGAGTTCCAGGACAGTCAGAGCTACATAGTGAGACCTGTCTTGAAACAACACCACCACCACCACCAACAACAACAACAACGAGTTCTCAGTTCTCTCCTTCTTTCACATCGTTCTAGGGGATCAAACTCAAGTAGCCAGGCTTGGTGACATGTGTCTTTACCTCTCAGTGTTTTATGGGCCCTTGAAAACAATTTCTTATGAGCATCTAGTATTTACCAGGACTGGCTGGGGCTGTTCATCTTGGCAGAGTGTCAGACCACCACACAAACAAACACAGCCAGAGAGATAACTGGCCAGTGGTAGCTCATGCCTTTATTTCCCAGCCGTTAGGAGGCAGACGCAAGCAGAGTTCTGTGAATTCAAGGCCAGTCTGCTCTACATGCAAGTTCCAGGCCACAGAAAAGTTCCACGAGGAAAGCTGAACTTGATCTCTGAGGGGCACAGCAGCAGGACAAGTATTCCAGGCAATGGGCACAGGCTGCGCCAAGAGCAGCCATGTGTGATGAGGGCTTTCTCACGCAGAGGCATCAAAAGAGACTGCAGCAGACACTCTGGAGATGAGCGAGGCCTTGTAGCAGGGGAGGGTGGTGGCAGTCAGGTCCCAACAGGCTTTGAACCTCGGGCTGTGATGTCAACCTTTATTCCAGAGCAGTAGGAAGTCAATGACCCATTTCAAGAGGGGACTGTGTACTGTGGAGAAAGGGAAGCACTCCAGGTGCTCTCAGAGTGAGAGAGCGGAGGCCAGCAGATGCCGGGGTAGGAGGAAGAGGGAAAGTGTGGCAGGAGGCTGTCCTTGAGGGAACCCGGGAGGATTCCATGAGGTGGGGAGTGAGGAATGAGAGGAAGGAGGCTGATGGATTACAAAAGTAGAGTCGTCACGCAACTCTGGTTCAAAGGCTTCTTACCCCACTTCTCAGAGCTCCTGGGCAGGGCAGCCCTCGCCCTGATGAAATGGGTGATGAGTCCCACAGCTGTCCGGTACAGATCTGCTCCATGTCAAACATGGAGGGCACCATGGCCAGCAGGACGTCACTTCCCTGTTGACATTCTAGCGGGTTAACGACATGAGCAGAGACAGCCAGGCAGAGGCATACACAGAACAGAGGACATGAAGTGGAGTTCAGGCTGGCATGAGGGGCAGAGAGGAATTGCAATTTCAAAGACCATTGCCAGGGACATCTTACGCACAAAGCCACTTGCTGTCCATTTCATTTTTTAAACACTATCTTGGGGCAGGCATGGTGGCACAGGCCTTTAATCTCAGCACTTGGGAGGCAGAGGCAGGCAGATCTCTGTGGATTCAAGGGTAAGGCCAGCTTGGTCTACATAGTGAGTTCTAGACCAGCCTGGTGTGAGTTTCTTTCTTTCTTTCTTTCTTTCTTTCTTTCTTTCTTTCTTTCTTTCTTTCTTTCTTTCTTTCTTTCTTTCTTTCTTTCTTTCTTTCTTTCCTTCCCTCCCTCCCTCCCTCCCTCCCTCCCTCCCTCTTTCTTTCTTTCTTTCTTTCTTTCTTTCTTTCTTTCTTTCTTTCTTTCTTTCTTTCTTTCTTTCTTTCTTTCTTTCGGTTTTTTTGAGTCAGGGTTTCTCTGTGTAGTTTTGGAGCCTGTCCTGGAACTCACTTTGTAGACCAGGCTGGCCTCGAACTCACAGAGGTCCGCCTACCTCTGCCTCCCAAGTGCTGGAATTAAAAGCATGCGCCACCACCACCTGGTGTATTTATTTATTTATTTATTTGTTTATTTGTTTATTTATTTATTTACTTATTTATTTATTTATTTATTTATTTATTTATTTATTTATTTATTTATTTATGTTTGTTATGTGCATTGGTTTTTGCCTGCATGTATGTCTGTGTTAGGGTTTTAGATCCTCTGGAACTGGAGTTAGAGAGTTCTTTTTTTCTCTTTCTTTCCTTTTTTTTTTCTTTCTTTCTTTCTTTCTTTCTTTTTTTTTTTTTTTCCTGTGATTGGGTTTCTCTATCTATCCCTGGCAGTCTCAGAACTCACTCTATAGACCAGGCTGGCCTCAAACTTAGAGATCTGCCTACCTCTGCCTCCTAGGTGCTGGGATTAAAGGTATGTGCCAGGACTCCAGGGCTATGAGTTCCTATCTTTAAAAAAAAAAAAAAGAAAAAAAAAAAGCCTTGGGCTAGGGATGTGGCTCAGTCGGGAGAGTGCTTACCTAGCCAGCACAAAGCCAGGTACTGCATAAACTGAGTGTGATGGCACATACCTGGCATCTAGCACTCAGGAGGATCAGAAGTTCCAGGCCACACTCAGCTACATGGAGAATTTAAGGCCAGTCTGAGCTAGAGACTCTCTCTTAAATAAAACAAATTAAAACATCCTGGGGCCAGCAAGATGTCTCAGAGGGCTGGTTAAGGTGCTTGCTGACCAGCGTGAGGTCTTCAGTTCCATCCCCCCAGGATCCACGCGGCGAAAGGAAAGAATCAAGGCCTGCAAGTTGTCCACTGATCCCTACATGTGAGCTGTGGCATGCCACGCTGCACACACACCTCTCAATCAACCAATCCATCCATTAAAATTCTGTAGAACGGGTTGGGGATTTAGCTCATTGGTAGAGCACTTGCCTAGCAAGCGCAAGGCCCTGGGTTCAGTCCTCAGCTCCAGAAAAAAGAAAAAAATCTGTAGAACAACCTTGATTGTGATAGAATTCAGTTGCCACACCAATTATCTTCTGAAAGTCTTCGATCCTGTAGAGTTTAGCAAATTTGGTCACGTGAACACCATGGCAGTTTAATTCCCGAACAGATCCTAAGGGAACCCTGAAACCATCAAATGGGTCTTTCCTGGGTCCCCTTTATCTCCAGTCTCTGGCAACCATCGATTCACTTTCTGCCATTAGGGCATCTGCCTGCTCCTGGTGTTTTGAAATGGACTCCCGCAACCACAACGTGGTCTTGGGTGGACTGGCTTCTTTCAAACAGTGCCTGAAGCTTCGTAAGGATGAATCTTTGGAGCACGTAGCTGGAGGTTAAGCAGGTTAGCTGGGCAGTCCTTGGGGTGTGGAACTCTCGGAGGCCACACGTGACGAGCTGCAGACAGCATGGCTTTTGCCCTCCAATAAATGTGTGGGGAAAGCAGGAGGCGGCCAGAGTGGATGACAGCGAGGAAGGGTCGGTTGGAGAGTCTTGGGCTGCTAGCTTGGGTCACATAGGTGGCCTCTGCCAGCCCAGGAGACTCTGCAGTCCTTCTTGGACCCCTAGAGCTGGGAGAGTCCCCTGGCTCCTCCAGGCATGTGGAATTGAAGTGGCATTCCAAAGGATTCTGATGAAAGTTCCAGCGAGAGCCCTGGAGGGAGGGCAGGGGCCATGTTCCTAGAATAGTCTGGGCTCTGTGGGGTCTCTGGGGAAGCACAAGAGGCTACAAAGGCACCCCTGGCCAGCTCTCCCTCCACACCCTTTGTTCAGGATGTGAAGGGCCTATGTCTCCACCATGACCCCTGAGTCTAGGTGAGTCCCGGGGTGGAGTTCTACCCTGCCAGAGGGGGTGACTGCGAGTTTCCTGAGCTGTTCACTGGTCAGTCTGGATTTTTCTAGGCTGTGTCACAGGGGGACTGGGAAGGAGTGGAGCTTCTAAAGGCCCCCAGTGACCTCCTGAGGGGGAGTCACAGCTTTCAGGAAGTTTTGCGGAGCCCTGACCTCTAAGGGCCACAGACTCTCCTAGACTACCACCACCCCACTCTGAAGACCCCTAGGATAACAACTGAGACCAGGCAAAAGCTTAGAGGATGCGGAGAACCCAGTAAAGCCCAGGAAGCAGCAGGATCAGACAGCCTACTTTTTCCTAAAATAGATGGGTTTTTGTTTTGCTTTGTTTAATTTCTTTGATGCTTTATTTATTCTTATTTTATGTATAATTGGTGTTTTGCTTGCATGTTTGTCTGTGTGAGGGTGTCAGAGCCCCTGGAACTGGAGTTACAGACAGTTGTGAGCTGCTACATGGGTTCCAGAATTGAACCCGGGTCCTCTGGAAGAACGGCCAGTGCTCTTAACCACTGAGCCACCTCTTTACCTGCTCCCCTATTTTTTGCTTTTTAAGACATGGTCTCTTTTTGTAGTATACAAAAGTAATAAGCTCTGTGTGATGGCACATGGCTTTAATCTCATCATTTTGTGAGTATTAAGGCAGCTAACATTTCTGTGAGTTCTTCCCATGTTCAGAGAGGCTGAAGCCCTTATGAAAATGTGCCTACCAGAGGCAGGTGGATCTCTGTGAGTTCGAGGCCAGCCTGGGCTACCAAGTGAGTTCCAGGAAAGGCGCAAAGCTACACAGAGAAACCCTGTCTCAAAAAACCAAAAAAAAAAAAAAAAGAAAGAAAGAAAAGAAAAGAAAATGTGCCTACAAGCAGGGCGGTGGTGGCACATGCGTTTAGTCCCAGCACTTGGGAGGCAGAGGCAGGCAGATCTCTGTGAGTTTGAGGCCAGCCTGGGCTACAGAGTGAGTTCCAGGACAGGCACCAAAACTACAGAGAAAACCTGTCTCAAAAAAAGAGAAGAAAAGAAGAAAAAGAAGAAAAAAGAAAGAAAATGTGTCTACCGCCAAAGCAGGGGTCCCCCCTCTGTACAACCTTCTCGAGGTACCAGACATCCCACATTCACTGTATCCTGTTTGATGGGTCTCGCTTCCTGAAGGAAGAGAATTGCATTGTTTTTACATGGTACAAAGCAGATGTTTACTATTTTAATAGTTATCAATATATTTAAGTACATAAATATTTCAATATAACAACATCTTTAAATATTCTGTATATTTGAATTAACGTACTTAAGTGTGTCAACATTCAGTTTATAAATATATTTTAATGTGTCAAATGCTTAAATATGTGAGGGAAAACGTTCAGTGAGGACAAGGAGCCTGGTGTGGCCTGTGACTGCTGAGGACTCCGGGGGCTGCCCAGAGCAGACCTGTGGCTGACCCCGAGGGGAAGGTGACAGGAAGTATCTTTCTAGTCCCAACTCCAGTTATCCTATGCAGGTATCCAGTGCTAGATGGACCCTCTATCTCCCAGCATCTCGCTTCCTCCTGCTCTGGGGATACCTGGAGGGGATTCCTGAGACTTTGATTTGCGCTGTAGATGCCCAGGACGGCTGTGCCAAGGTGTTCCCGTGTGGATGGAGATGAGTCTGTGCTGACAGGAAGGAGCAGAGACCATACTGCCTTCACACAGCCAGCCAACTTTACACCACACCAAACATGACCAGAGATTGTCCCTGGGGAGGTGGGAAAAGCAGCCACAGCGATGTATCCATCTGGAAAAGGGAAGGAGAGTGCCTGCCACCTAAGTTCAGTCAGAATGTGAGGACTGGAACTCCCTCAGGGGGAAACATCAACAAAACACACTCAGATATAAAACCTGAAGTCTCCCCACATCTGTTCACATCCACCAGCCTTGCCAGACTGTGCAATTTCTCATGTCTTTCCAGAGACCATCTCTACCTGTGGAAGTTGAGGCGTGTGTGTGTGTGTGTGTGTGTGTGTGTGTGTGTGTGTGTGTGTTGTATCTCTGTATGAATGTATGTGTGTCTATGTATATTTATATGTGTTATGTGTCTATATGCTTGTGTGTGTCGATCTGTATTTGCATGTCTGTGTGCATATATGTAACTATGTGTTTATGTCTGTGTGTCTCTGTATGTGTTTATGTGCATCTGTGTGTATGGTGTATATATATGTCTTTGTGTGACTATATGAAAATGTGTCTGTGTTTGTATGCATCAGTGTGTATGATAGTTCTATGAGTGTTTGTATCTGTGTGTATTTGTGTGTATATGTGTGTCTGTGTACATGTGTGTGTGTGATGTGTCGATGTATGTTTGTATGTGTCTGTATGTGCTTGTGTACACACACTATGAGTGTCTGTGGGTATACGTGTGTGTCTATACCCCAAACAGTGTGCCTACAGATTCCATTTGAGGGAATGTCCTGATGGGCACGTCCTGAAGAAGGTGGTGGTGATGCCTACTGGCCATTGTGGATGAAATTCACACTGCTAGACTCTCTCACATTCTTTTTTTTTTTTTTTTTTTTTGGTTTTTTTTTTTTTGGTTTTTTCGAGACAGGGTTTCTCTGTGTAGCTTTGCGCCTTTCCTGGAACTCACTTGGTAGCCCAGGCTGGCCTCAAACTCACAGAGATCCGCCTGGCTCTGCCTCCCGAGTGCTGGGATTAAAGGCGTGCGCCACCACCGCCCGGCCTGACTCTCTCACATTCTTGTGGAGAAATTATACATGTCTGGTTCTGTGCATTTTATCACAGTAAAAACTTAAATAAATTGCCTGTCTTCCTAGTTCCCTCCATCTCTTTCAATTACTGTATATCTCAACCACCTGGCCACACAGGGTCACTTGTTCTGGGTACTTATTTATTTATTTATTTATTTATTTATTTACTTACTTACTTACTTACTTATTTATTTTTCTATTATCAGCTTGATACAGTACCAGTTCTTATCCTAATAGTGAAATGTTTGCCCAGTAATTGAGTAAAACCAAAACTTATTATAAGCCACAGTCATCCTAGGGTCCCCCCTGCTACGTAGCCTCATTCTGGGTACTTCTGATGGGGCAAGAACTGTGCTTCCCAACATAGTAGGATTCCCCATGACAGTTGCTAAAAGAGACATCTGTCACGATTTGTCACGATTTGGAAGGAGGTCTCCTTGTGAGAAGAGATGTCTGGAGATTTGGGGGCAGAAATGAGGCCTTTGACCTCCAGACTGAGCCCCTCTCAAGCACGTCGGGGCCAGAGCCACAGAGGTTTGGCCGGCTCCCAGCGTCAGCTCTTGCCACCCTCTTCCTGACCTGTGGCCCAGCTAATCCCAGGGCACCAGGCCCCAGAAGACAGCGGTGAGCTTGCAGTCCACAGAGAGACAGAGCTTCAGGCAAACTTTCCCAGAGGACCATCCACCCCACTGGGCCACTGACTCAGTCCTGTCCCCAGATCCACAAGGCTGCCCTGTCCACCAGTTCCATTCTGAATTCCCACTTCCAGTCGTGAAGGCTTGTGTGGAGCATGGTTCACAGTGGCTCAACTTCACCGATGTTCTTCCTCATCCCCATCCCCACCCCCCACCCCCGAGACAGGGTTTCTCTGTGCAGTCCTGCCCGTTCTGGAAATCCCTCTGTAGACCAGGCTGGCTAATCCTGGAGGACTGGGATTAAAAGCATGCATCACTACTACCCAGCTCTTCCTCGTCTTTTTAAAGAATGCAACAAAATACACATAACATAAAACTTACAAATGTAATAATTTTAATGCAATTTAATGGTATAATGTATACTCACTAGTCACCCGTCTCAGCTCTCAGAATGAGGGTCAGAAAGTTCAAAGTCATCCTCAGCTACACAGCGAGTTTAAGGCCAGCCTGGACTACATGCAACCTTGTCTCTCACACAGAAAAGCACATTGATGTGCATTCAATCTCCAGAATTCATCTTATAAAACTGAAAGTCATCGCCCATTGAAAACAGCTTCTGCTGTCCCCAGCTCCCTAACTCATATTTCTAGGAGTCTGAATGAACTAGATCCTTCATGTCAGGCGGCTTACATGATATTTGTCAGCTGGCTGGTTCACTTAGCATGTTATCCATGTTCCAGCATGTATCCACATTCCCTCCATCTGGGGGGCTGAGTGATAATTCACCGTAGGTACATGCTAGGTTTTGTTTGCCCATCCTGACTATAGCCACTTTGTTGTTAAGAATCCTTCCTGTCAGAAACTCAGTGTGGTAGTGTCTATTTTGCAGAGGGGGATTCAGTTAGCTCACCCTGAGTAAATTGTCATCCCTTACACAGTGCTTAATATTGCTTTGTGTTTTTATTTCCCTTTATTTTAAAGTTTCTTGATTTTTCTCTTTTTATATTTTTTTCTGGTTTATACTGTTTATTTTCAATTGATATTTATTGCTTATTTATTTCCTTATTAAATTTGGGAGCTTAAAAAAAAAATCCTTCCTGTCACAGCCAGGCGGCCGAGGCACATGCCTTTAGTACCAGCACTCGGGAGGTAGAGGCAGGTAGATCTCTGTGAGTTCAAGGCCAGCTTGGTTTACAGAGCGAGATCCAGGACAGGCTCCAAAACTACGCAGAGAAACCCTTTCTGGGGGGGTGGGGGGAGTCCTGTCAGTCCCAGCTACAAGCCACTGTTTGAGATTAGTTCTATGCTCAGCTTTCTTCAGGGAAGTGTCTTACTAAATTGAGCAATGATTAATACAGAAATTACGACTGGTAAGAGCTGAGAATAAGTAATGGTGAACTACTTGGCCACAAGTGGGACAGCTATCTCATTCCCTCCAAGACTCAATTAAATAACATGAAAAAGAGGCCGGGGTGGGGGGGATCTGCAGAAAGGATGTAAAAAGCAAAGTAAGAGAGATGAGCTGCCAAAAGATGTCTTCTGGACATGACTTGGCCATTGCACTCACTGTAGCTGTGGTTCACTGCACAGACCGGGCCCGCTCACTTCTCCACTTTGCATCATGGGTAGGGAGGCACTCATGAGGCTGCACCCTCCCTGAGGGGCTCTTGGCAATCAGCAGTGTCGGGGTGGGGACTGTTAATCGCCTGTGCTCCCGTAATTCCCACCTGTGCTCAGGCAAGAATGAAAAACGAAGGGCATTTGGTGAGGATTCTATTGGGAAAGGGAGGGAGGAGTGGGGGTGTGAAAATTGCCAAAATCGATTATATAGCTATCGGAAGCTGTCCAAAACACAAAAATTAAAAACGAGCCGGGCGGTGGTGGCGCACGCCTTTAATCCCAGCACTTGGGAGGCAGAGGCAGGCGGATCTCTGTGAGTTCGAGGCCAACCTGGGCTACCAAGTGAGTTCCAGGAAAGGCGCAAAGCTACACAGAGAAACCCTGTCTCGAAAAACCAAAAAAGAAAAAGAAAGAAAGAAAGAAAAAAAATTAAAAACGAACCATAAACTCTGTCAGCACGTCGCGGTTGATGGCTGTTCTGTGGGCCACTGCTTGGGACGGGGGGGGGGGGGGGGGGGGGCGCGGGGGCAGTCTCGGTTAAGCATACAGTGTGTGGCACCAGCTGGACTCGGCTTTGGATCCTCTACTCTGTGGACACACTGTAGGACCTTAGGCGTGTAGTCAGTGTTCTGTAAAGAAGAACTGTCACCCTCACTACGGCCATCTTGGCGGGATGGGTCTCCTCAAAGCCATGGCCACTCTGCTGTTGGGTTACCTCATTCTCATCCACCCTGGTGCCCCCATCTCATAGCCCAGCACCCTATCTCTGACTCTGTAGGCATTCCCATGCTCAGTGATCCAACAGACTCTTCTCTCCTGGTCCTCATCGTAGGGTAAATGCAGACCCACCATACTGAGAGCACCATAGACCAAGTCCCCTAGGGGTCCCTTGTCTCCAGAGTGTCCCAAACTTCATCTAAAGGCATCAGGCTGAATAGTAACCTGCTCTCAAGCCCCAGAATGCCATCCGCAAGAGCAAAGAAGGTTTCCCAGAATGGCCAGCCCCTGCCTTTCTCTTCACATTCCTGAGTCCAGAGCCTTGGGCTGAAGCCAGTGCCTGCGCCTTCCATCTTGCCTTGATTTGGTGTGTTTATGAGCTCAGACAAGCCCCTGTCCTCTGCAGACCTCTCTCCTTTCCTGTAAAACTGGGGGCGTGGGGGGGGGTTGGTTGTTGACTAATGGTCTCAGTGCATTCCCACATTTTCCAGACTCCGATGTTTTTCTTCCCAACTCTTTATCTTTTTACTCAGGGTCTTACGTATCCCAAGTTGGTCTCAAACTCCCTATTATCTGAGGATGGCCTTAAATTTCTTTTTCTTTCTCTTCATTTTTTTCTTTTCTTTTTTCTTTTTCTTTCTTTTTTTTTTTTTTTTTGTTTTCTTTTAGGTTTTATTTTGGTTTTTTTTGTTTTGTTTTGGAGACCAGGTTTCTCTGTGTCGCCCTGTGTAGTCCTGGAACTCACTCTGTTGACCAGGCTGGCCTCAAATTTAGAGATCCACCTGCCTCTGCCTCCTGAGCGCTGGGATTAAAGGCATGGGCCACAACACCTGGCCTAACTTTGAATTTCTGATTCTCCTGCCTCTACTCCCAGTGTTGGGATGACAGGTGAGTGACACCCCACTCAGCCTCTGCTTTTGTTGTAGTTTGGAGACAGGGTCTTGCGATGTAGCCCTGACTTGCCTGGAACTCACTATGGAGAACAGACTGGTCCCAAATCCAAAGATTCACCTGTCTCTGCCCCTCGAGTGCTGGAATAAAAGGAGTGTGCCACGGCATCCAGCTCACGCTCTCCTTTTTTTTTTTTTTAAATCTGTTTCCCTCAATCATCGTACGTTCATCGTTTCTGTCCTTCATCAGCCCATCCATCCATCACTTTGACTCTTCACTCTCCATCTTTTTCGATGGCTCCTCTGATTTCAACAAGCCATGCTTGCACACAGACCTAAGCAAGGAACACCCCTCTTAGCAGTACCCTCCAGGGCAACGGCTGCCTTGATTATTGGACCAAGCCTGGAGACTTTTTTTTTTTTTTTTTTTTTTTTTTGTGATCGCAGCTTGGCCATGAGAGAGCAGCCCAGCTCTCCTACCCAATGCTGTCACTATAATCCCGTGTCTCCTGACAGGGAGCCTTGTGAGAAATGCGTCAAGGAGCCATTAATCTCCTTACTCCCCAGACGGAGGCATGACCTTACCTGACAGCCACGTCACCAGAAGACGTAATCTCCTATCTGTGATCTGACATGGACTGAAATGTGATTGTCTATGTTCCCAAACACGAAGTAAACATACGTGGAAGTATATGGGGGCGGGGAGGAGCAGCTCAGTTGGTAGAGCAGTCACCTAACATGCAGGCGGTGCTAGGTTCAATCCCAGCACGGCATGAACCCCATGGTGGGTACATACCTGTAATCCCTGCACTCCGTAGTTACAGGGAGGAAGAACAGAAGTTCAAGGTCATCCTGCCTACCTAGTAAGTTTGAAGCCAGTATGGGCCATGTGAGACACTATCTCAAAAACAAAACAAAGGGGAAAAAAAATCAAATAGGCTCGGCTGTTTTGTTTTTGTTGTTTGTTTGTTTGTTTCTTCCTGTAATAATATCATAGGTGACATTTGAAGCAGTAGAGAGGCCACCCCCGAGGTCAGACTGCCTAAATTGGGATCCCAGAGACACTGGTTTCTAGCTGTGACGTTCCCACCTTTGTGGTTTCCGTCAGCAGAGGGGACACAGTCAGAGTCTCTGTTTTACCGTGCAGCTGAACATCCTGAGGTTGGACTCGGGGCAGGGACGTCATGGGCTGGCTGCTAAGCCAGCTCCAGTACTAGCCCAGGATCCTCTGTGGCGAGCCTCTCCCCAACAACCCCTGTCAGTTTGTCGGCTTTATTCACTTTGGCAAAGGCAGGAAGTGCGGGAGAGGGAAGGAGAGCAGGCCTGTGGAAGTGTGGCAGAGAGCTGTGGGCTGGCCCCAGGGCTGGGAGGCAGCACTCTGCCGGCGCCTGTACTACTCCAGCTTAGGCTTCTGCATGGCTGGCTCGGCCTGGCTCTCTTCCCCTTGCCTTATCTCCAGACGCCTGTTATCTGCACACCCATCTGTGGACAAATGGCCAGCCGGCTGGCTCCTGGTCACCCTGCCTGGAGGGCGGGGGGTCTTCTCAAACTTGTGTCTGGCAATTTGGGCTGGAGCCCGAGGTGGGGGGTCTCCCCATGGAGGAGGCCAGGCCCAGCATCACCCCTGGGGCTTTAAACCCAAAACCAGTCTGCATGACATTCCACTGATTCTGTTCAGGGCACAGGAATCCTATCCCATCCTCTACCCCCACCACTAGGAGTCACAGATGGCGTTGTGCAGAGGGGTAGGGCTGTAGCAGTCATTCCACTGAGCCCATGGGGAAACTGAGGCAGCTATGAACTGATGCGACCCACACAGCCAGGCAGGGGCTTTGTCCCCACAAGGCAGGCTCCAAGCCTCCACCTTTCACAGAGCATGCCGGGGCAGCTGCCTTCCCTGAACCTTGGTGTTCTTGGAGACAGAAGTTAGGAGTAGGGACCAGCCTGCAGGATGCTGGAGACTGGAGCACTCAGGTAGAACCTAGCAGATGCCCTTCAAGTCCTGCTTTCCCTGCATCTCAGCAGGACTTAGACAATCGCCTGGTCTTGCTCCCTGTATCTGAAGTTCCCCACCTAAAAAATGGGAGGATAAATACCTTCCCCCACAGATGGTGTCTATCTAGGCAAAATGCTTTGGACAAAATGTGTGCTGTTTACCATCTTTTGTGTATGGGTTTTTTTGTTTGTTTGTTTTTTAGATTTATTTTATTTATTATGTATACAGAAAAAGGGTACCAGATCTCATTACAGATGGTTGTGAGCCACCATGTGGTTGCTGGGAATTGAACTCAGGACCTTTGGAAGAGCAGTCGGTGCTCTTAACCTCTGAGCCATCTCTCCAGCTCCTTGTGTATGGTTTTTAAATTTAAATTTTTGTTGCTCTTTCATGTTAACTTTCATTTTTAAAGGACTTACTCATTTGCTTGGTTGTGGTTGTTTGAGACATGATCTCATTATGTAGCCCAGGCTGGCCTGAAACTCATAGAGATGTGCCTGCTTCTGTCTCCTGTGTGCTAGGGTTAAAGGCGTGTGCCACTATGCCCTACCTTATTTTTTCTTATTTGTGTGTGTGTACACAATTGCACGCTCATGCATGCTCAAAGCCTGGCTTATTACAAGGACACCAGGATCTGAACTCTGGTCCTCATGTTTTCAAAGCAAATACCCTTACCAACTGAGCCATCTCTCTAGTCACCTGTGATTTTTTTGAAACAAGGGCTCACTGTGCCGTCCTGGTTGGCTTGAACTCATGATCTCCCAGCCGCAAACTCCCAAGTGCCAAGTGCACCACCATAACTAGCTTGAGCTGGTGCTTTTTTTTTTTTTTTTTTTTTTTTGGTTTTGTTTTGTTTTGTTGTTTGTTTTGTTTTTCAAGACAGGGTTCCTTTGTGTAGTTTTGGTGCCTGTCCTGGATCTCGCTCTGTAGACCAGGCTGGCCTCGAACTCACAGAGATCCAGCTGCCTCTGCCTCCTGAGTGCTGGGACTAAAGGTGTGTGCCACCGCCGCCCAGCAAGATGGTGCTATTTTTTATTAGTTGAGTAGTACAGTGTTGGAATGTAGTCTGCTAGCCACAATAGCTTGACTGGTAGCCTGGCTGTGATCTTAGACGACCAACTCAGTGTCTCTCTGAGCCTCTGCTTTCTCTCTCTGTCTCTCTCTGTCTCTCTGTCTCTGTCTCTCTCTCTCTCTCTCTGTCTCTCTCTCTGTCTCTCTGTCTCTCTGTCTCTCTCTCTCTCTCTCTGTGTGTGTGTGTGTGTGTGTGTGTGTGTGTGTGTGTGTGTCCCTCCAAGGTCTCCCTCTGTAGCTTGGGCTCTCCTGGAATTCACTATATAGCCTAAGCTGTCCTCAAACTTGCAGCCATCCTCCTGCTTCAGCCTCCCCCACAATGGGAGTATAGGTATGCACTAGCAAGTCCAGCTTGAATTTATTTTCTTGTCTATGAGCAAGGCCTAGAGTCCTGGAAACTCTACTGAGGGGCTCTGGTCCTACATGGCCAGGCTGGGACTGGGGGCTGCCAGCTTCACAGGGAAAATGCCTGCATGGAGGAGCAGGAGACAGACTGTGCCTTTGTTTATGGAGCTTGTGTCTCTCCTGATGGATGCTCGGCAGGAGTCTGTTTGCGTGTTTCTCCTGAAGCCATGCTTCAAGTTGTGTTTGGGGAACACGTGCCTCTGTCAAACATTCCCTGGTGCTGGGGCCGGGGAGTGAGGCGGGGTAGGGAAGGTGGGAGGCAAGAGAGAGTGGAATGTGTCCCAGACTTTCTCCTGGGACGGGAGGCTGGGCCTGGAGACACAGCACCCTATCCACAGTCAGGCTTGGCCTGGGCTCTGCAACCTCTGAGACAGGCATCCTCCCTGGCCTCAAGGAGCTCTCTAGAAAGCAAGATAAGACCTAGGCTGGCCCAGAAAGTGGGGAAGGAGAGATAAGGACCCATCTGCTTCCACTCTTGGCCCTCTGATCCTCCCCAGCCTGCCAGAACACTTTTAAAAATGTAAATCACAGCCACTTCCTTTGTGGAGGGATCAAGATCTCACTGCTCAAAAATGGCTGGAGAGGCCCTCTGGACCCCATGTCCTGCCATGCATACCCTTCCATCAACCCTCCAATCTTTCCCAGAAGACCTTGGGTGATGGGTCCCTGGTTCCTTACTGCTGGCACCTCTTCTTCTTCTTCTTCTTCTTCTTCTTCTCCTCCTCCTCCTCCTCCTCCTCCTCCTCCTCCTCCTTCTTCTTCTTAATTTAAATACTTTCATTCTGAATTTGCTCTGATGTGGGGCCTGGGGATGTAGCTCAGTGGGTAGAGCGCATGACAAAGCCTGGGGCTCATGCCCGGGACTCCCTTAACCTGGCATGGCGGTTTATACCTGTGACCTCAACACACTGGAGGAAACAGGAGGGTCAGAAGTTCTAGGTTATGCTTGGTTACGTAGCTATACCACTGGGATACAAGATGCCCTGTCCTAAACAAAAAGCAGTTAACCTGCTTTGTTTACATCACCATGGAATTATTTGAAAAGATTATTTTATGCTAATTTAAAACTTGTTCCTAGCGGGGCAGTGGTGGTGGCACACGCCTTTAATCCCTGCTGGTGTTTCTCACTCAGGCCTGGGGAGTCTACTTCTTACAGGCTTCAAAGACATTCCCCTGTCTCAGCATCCTGCCTCAACAGGCCTCAGTCATCTCTTACTGCATGTGTAGTTCTTTTTTGGGTTTTAAACACCTAGCTGAGTGTCCCTGGGGTGAGGCCAGTTTCTGCTCTGCACAGCAGGGTAGGTACACGGAGACCCTGGAGGTCCCCTCGTTCCTTGCATGCATCAGTGATGGGCCTAGAGAAGCTTGAATCTTCCACTTAGGAATGCCCAGGGCAAACAGCAGAGATGGAGTAAGCTTGAGCATCAAAGCCTAGTCATGGTGAACGGAGTATTTAACGAGCAGAAAGGACGAAAGGAGAGTGTGGGATGCAGACTGACTGGGCTGAGGGAAGGCATCATGGTGAGATACTCAGACCACAGGCTGCAGCTTTGGCCACCATGGGCAGGCCTCGGTTTGGTTTATGCGTCTGGGATTAAGGATGCTGGTACCTACTCCACAGACCAAGATTAAGGATGCTGGTACCTACTCCACAGACCAAGATTAAGGATCCTGGTACCTACTCCACAGACCAAGCACTCCAAGAGGACATCCAGCTTCAAAATGGGGCTCATGAG
Source organism: Peromyscus maniculatus bairdii (assembly GCF_049852395.1). NCBI lineage: Eukaryota > Metazoa > Chordata > Mammalia > Rodentia > Cricetidae > Peromyscus > Peromyscus maniculatus. Next base: position 41,921,085 of record NC_134859.1, read on the forward strand.
CCCAGAATTCCATTTCATTGTAGTTTCAGTCTGAAGGAGGTGTTGTCTATATTGTACCCTGTAATAAATCCATTCACGAATTTACTCACGGGACCATCAAGATGGCTGGGTGGGTAAAGGTGCTTGCTGCCTAGCCTGGAGACCTGAGTTCTATCCCCTAAACTCACATGGTAGAAGGAAAGAACTGACTCCTGAAAGTTGTTCTCTCAGCTCCGCCCCCAACATGCATGCACACTAAATCAATAGATTTCTTTATTTAGTCTTATTTATTTAGTTTTATTTTATGTGTATGAGTGCTTTGCTTGCATGTATGTCTGCATACCACATGCATACCTGGTGTCCTCAGAGGTCAAAAGAGGGTCATGGAATCCCCTGGAATAGGAGTTATAGACAGTTGTGAGCCACCATATGGGTGCTGGGAATCGAACCTGCTTCCTCTGTAAAAGCAGTTAGTGCTCTTTATGCCTGAGCACTAACTCTCCAGCCCTCATATTAACTAATTAACTAAATAAATAAAAGTGTAAAAAATGTATTTACTAACTTTTTAAGATAGTCACTTATGTAGTTCGGGCTATCCTGGAGCTCATAATTCCCCAGCCTCATTCTCCCAGGTACTATAATTATAGGTATTGTCACTATCGTGCCTTAAAATGAGCCCCTCCTCCCCCGAACTGGGGTAGAAATTGAGCCTTGAACATGCTAGGCAAGTGTACTGCCCCAAGCTATTCCCTCTTTACTTTGTTTTAATGCTACATGCTTTTGAAATGTTGAAGCCATCTTCAATTGACAGGCAGCTTGTAAGTGCGTTAGCGTCTCTCTCTCCTGCAATCATTTGGATGTAAGTTGACGGGACTCTCCATCTCACCAAACGGCTTGTTTCAGCCCCCAGAAGTGAGGTCAGTCTCCTGCAGACCCTAAACTATCACCCACTAGAAGCTAACTTCTGTGCATGTCCAGCATGGAGGACCTCTGTGGTCTCTTCAGCAGGAAATCAATACTCAGACATCCTCTGACCTTTTGAAAGGTGTGGGTGTGTAACATATATGTATAGGTGTGCACGGACCTCATGAGGATGGAATAAGGACCTGATCCAGCCTGTTAGGCTAGGGCTCTGACATGGAGCCACACTCCATTTCCTACCCACATGTGTATGTTTGTGCATAGGTGTGACTTATGTGTGCACACATGAGTTTTTGCAGAAGCCAAAGAAGGATACTGGGCATCCTGCTCTATCACACCCCACCTTATTCCCTGAAGGCAGGGTCTTTTCCCTCAACCTGGAACTAGACCTTTTTGGCTAGGCTGACACACACACACACACACACACACACACACACACACACACACACACACCCCAGTGAGCCCTCGCAGATCCTTGCGTCTCTACTCTGTACAGCTCTGGAGTTAACAGGTGGTGCTTTGGGCAATGCCTGTTTTTCAAAGTAGGTTCCGAGGATCCGAACTCAGTCCCTTGTGTTTCACAGCAAGCACCTGCATCCCCTGAGCCACACCACCACCCTAGTCTACAGCTTTGTTTGTTTGTTTGTTTGTTTGTTTTTGCAAGAGGGTCTCAGTACGTAGCCCTGGCTGGCCTCGAACTCACAGAGATCCACTTGCCTCTGACTGCCTCTGGGATTGGGATTAAAGGGGTGTGTCACCCCAACTGGCCCTTGTCTGTATTTTTAAAGGAGAGGAAATAGAGGGGATGGAAACCTGGTAAAGGGAGGATATAGAGACAGCTTAGGAGCAGTGGGGTGGGCCCCCTCTTCAGGTGACATGGTTGCTGGGCCCCTAGTGTCCTCTAGGTGGCACCCAATTCCCTGGGGAAGCTGATGAGCAATTTCTCAGGCTAAAAGGGGGAGTTTCAGAGGGGCTAAGCCCCTTCCTGTCTGATCTTTTAGAAAAGCAACCCTATCTCTTGCTGCTCTGAGGGGAACTGCGTTTGTTCGTTCGTTCGTTCGTTCGTTCGTTCGTTCGTTCGTTCGTTCGTTCGTTCGTTCGTTCGTTCATTCGTTTCATTCATTCGTTTCATTCATACACACGTTCACCATTTATTCTCACATGCCTCTGGCCTGTTCTCCACAGTACTCCTGTCCTTTGTAGGTCGGAGCACAAAAGGTTAGGGAAAAGAGCTCGGAGGCCTGGGCTCACCTTCTGCGCCTGCTCTCTTCTTGCTGTGAGCCCGTGAGCCTGTGAGCTTAAAAAGAGAGAGAAAAGGCCAGCTTGACCAGATCCAGTCTCTCCACCTCTTAGCACCATAGCCCCTCCCAGAACCACCCAGAATGACCTCACAGAAAGGTGAGAATGGAGGTCAGTTGGCCTGGGGCATCTTCATGGGGTGGAGGCAACCCCTCAGAGGTGTCTCTAGCCCAGCAGAGAAGAGAATGTGAGGGGGAGGCTGTTACCTGTCTGTCCATCCATCCATGCCCCACCCATAACCCTCAGAGTCAAGCTTTATTTCCGGTCCCTCATCTGTAAGATGGAAGCTAATGGCACTTCCTCATGGAAGACAGCAGCCAACATGGTCGGCATACTCCTCCCTCACTGTTCTCCGAGGAACCTGGGTCCTGGCAGCCTGGCTGATTCAGTGCTCCCAGAGGTGATACACACATCACAGATGTTTCTGGGTCCCCTGTTCATAACTCTTCAGCCACTGACAGTCTTTTTGTTTGTTTTTGTTTTTGTTTTTGCTTTGTTTTTCAAGACAGGGTTTCCCTGTGTAGCTTTGAGCCTTTCCTGGAACTCACTCACAGAGATCCTCCTGGCTCTGCCTCCCGAGTGCTGGGATTAAAGGCGTGCGCCACTACCGCCACCCGGACACTCTTACAGGGCTCAAACTCCTGTGTCTGTGACCTGCGACTCCCATTTCCCACCCTAACTGAGGAGACCAAGGTTGGAGACAGAAGCCTTGGCCAGCAGCAGAGAGGAAGGGACCAGGCAGCCGCTGTGGGTCCAGGCTGAGTGTCACAAAGCAAATTTCTGACACCTGGAAGCCTCCTCCTCCTCTTCCATTTATCCGGGGACAGTGAGGCAACCTTGTTTTGAGGGTTCGAAAAAACAGTGGGAAGCAGTGGAAGGCAAGGGCCACCCAGTTTGGGTGATGGTTCAGAGTGAGAACCACACCTTTCTCATCTCTAAGTGGCCGGGGGTGGAGAGATGTGTTTCTCCTCCTCAGGAGAGTACTTCCTCTGCCTCTGTCACCCTCCCAGTCACCTCCTAATAGTCTAACCTCCTGTCTTGCTGTCTGTATGGAAGTCAGACACCAAGAGGACTGGGCAGGGTATAGCCTGCTCAGGTGCCATCCCAGCAAGCATCACTAGCCTCCTCTGAGTGAGCACAGAGCTGCCATCTGCATAGTTCCTGGGGATGGCCAGGCTTCCTCTGCCCCCACTCTGGGATTCTGGTTGCTCTTTAGGAGGCGCTGCCCTGTGTCCATCACACTTACAGGAGCAGAGTGCAAGAGAGAGAGCACAGGCAGCCAGGGGGCCAGAGAGGTCTAAGGTAAGGCAAAGAGACACCCCTGTAGAAATCTAGGAGCCAGGGTTGAAAAGCAAGGCTGAGCCAGGACTCCAGTGCAGGTTTGTATGGGCCTGCTGTACTGGGGACCAGTGATGTTACTGCAGATGTTAGGGTGACAGCCTGGCCAGGTTCCACCACCTGTCTTCCATAGGCCATTTAAAGAGACAGGATAATGGTGAGAAGCAGAGAGAGGTGATTTCTCCAATGTAGCCACACGAGGAAGTCTGTATTCAGGGTCGCATGAGGTTTAGGTTTACGTAAGAGGGCAAGAGGCAAGCACAGCTAAGCTGTCCTGGTCAAGGTGTGGTCTGCCTGTGTCTGTGACCCATCACAGACTGTCATCGTCTTGGCTCTAGCTTCTCCTGCAAAGTGACCTGACAATTGTGTGAAATCCTATTTTGGAAACAAGTTCCCCTCTGGTTGTCAAGAGACTTCAGCTGGGCGGTGATGGTGCACGCCCTTAATCCCAGCACTCGGGAGGCAGAGGCAGGCAGATCTCTGTGAGTTTGAGGCCAGCCTGGTCTCCAAAGCAAGTTCCAGGAAAGGCTCAAAGCTACACAGAGAAACCCTGTCTCAAAAAAACCAAAAACCAAAAACCAAAAACCAAAAAAAAAAAAAAAAAAAAAAAAGAAAGAAAAAGAGAGAGAGAGAGAGACTTCAGCCTTTCATTCTCTGAACTTGTGATTTCAGTGGGTAGGGTAGATTCCAGCTTCTTGAAGCCCACTGTCTTAGTAGTCTGATGGTCAATTAAAGAGGGTGAATGTCTCTTTAGAATATCTTCCTTTGGCTGGGCCATGGTGTCCCAGTACCCAGGAAGCAGAGAGAGGAGGATATCTGAGTTTGAAGCCAGCCTGGTCTACAGAGTGAATCCTAGGAGAGCCAGGATTACACAGAGAAACCTTGTCTCAAAACAACAACAACAAAAACAAAAAAGTACTATCTTCTCTACAACAGCTCCAGTGGTTTGTAGAGCGTTCACTGGCCCTTTCCATCCATGGCAGCTGACACATGACTGTCGCCATCACCTTGTGGTTCTGGTGCTTCTTGTAACACACAGTTAGCTTTACACTGCCTTTACCCATATCCCACCAACAGGCAACCCCTGAGGCTGCCCCCCACTAGGCAAGGTGACTCCCGGGAAACATCCCACCTTTCAGCCCCGCTGTCCGAATATGGTCAGCTAGGTAGCCCTGCTGCTGTCCCTGCTAGTGGCATGCCAAAGTTGCCAGGACCTTCAGTTCTGCTGGAAGATGATGCCCCGTCCTCAGCGATTCTAGAGAAAGTAACCTACTTTGAGGAGCTGCCCTGTGTCTGTGGCAGCTTCTGCTTGAACACAGCTCTCATTTCCAGAATCTTCCTGCAGTTTCCAGCTGAGTGCAGGACTCAACCTGGGGAATCAGCTAATTAGATGATGTCACTGGAGAGGTCAGGGGCAGAGAGAGTCTGTGGAGCCTGGCCTTGGGGAACCCCCAGCCTGGCCTCCTCAGTGGACTTAGTGTTGGAGACCTGGAACCTTTTGTTGTTGTTTTGAGACAGAGTTTCTCTGTGTAGCTTTGGAGCCTTTCCTGGAACTCACTCTGTAGCCCAGGCTGGCCTTGAACTCACAGAGATCCTCCTGCCTCTGCCCAGTGCTGGGATTAAAGGTGTGCGCCACCAACGCCTGACTTGACCTGGAACATTTTAATGCCTGCTTGTGAAATAGATATGTACCCTTCATGGGCTTGAAGAAGAGCCAAAGAAATTGCATTAAGGAGCTGGAGGTGCTGCTCTGGTGGGAGAGTGCTTGTCTGGGATGCTCCTTGTCCAAAGCTCCATCCCAGCACTACATAAACCCAGTGTGATGGCACACACCTGAAATCCTAGTATGTGGGAGGTGGAAGCAGGAGGAGCCAGAGTTCAAGGCCATCCTCAGCTACATAGCTCACGTGAAGCCAGCCTGAGCGACTTGAGACATGCCTCAAACTTGCATTGGAGCTGGACATGGTGATATACACTTGTATCTCAGCACTTCAGAAGCTGAAGCAGGAGGATTGCTATGAGCTAAAGAGTGAGACCCTGTTTCAAGAAATAAAAACAAAACAAACAAGCAAAAAAACAAAACAAAATAAAACAAAAAACCACTGTTGGGATTCTTGGACAGGGTTCATTACTGATCAAAGGCAGCGGAGATCTTCAGCCTCGCTGCATCCAGGGACACAAGTTTCTGGCCAGGAAATCAGCAGGTGGATCTGCTCCCAAGTTCCACAGCTGTGGTCCTCAGTTTCCCCTCTGCAGCTGGGCGATTTCTATGCCCCATCCCCTGCAGAGATGCAGAGGCAGGAGGATGAGGAGAATGACTGGGAGACAGGAGCTGGCCAAGAGGAAGAGCTGCAGGCTCAGGGCGGGAATGGGGCTGGGTCCAAGCCTCCCTTCCCCGGTGGCTAAGAGCACATGCTTCTGTATCCACTGACCTCACTGTGTGGCCCTAGGCGACTTATTCAACTTCCCCGAATATCAGGTTCCTCCACTCAAAAGTCACAGGAGGGTCTGAGGACAACGGTGTGATTTAAGGCAAACAAATCCACCTCCTTTGATTTATTATTTGTGGAGTGACCCTGAGCAAGCCCCAGCCCAACTGGGAATAGCCTGAGGTTTCAGAAACAGTCCATGGAAGGTAGGAGGACTCCAGCTCTTCTGGGTTCATAGATGTGGATGAAGCGCTGGGCACGGTGGTGTATGCCTGCCTGTAAATCCCAGCACTCGGGAGGCAGACACAGGTGGATCTTTATGAGTTCGAGGTCAGCCTGGTCTACAGAGTGAGTTCCAGGACAGCCAGAGCTACACAGAGAAACCTTATCAAAACCCAAAACTGAAAGAGTGGCCTCCTTCTATAGACCCCTCTCCTCGTTTCTGATTTCTGGCAATGGGCTGGCCGCAAAAATCTCTTGTCAGCTGTGCGACCCTGGCAGATTTAGCCTCTCTGTGCCCTTCTTCATCTGCAAAATGAGATGATAGTGATCATGAGTCATACCCACCATACAGTTGCTGGAGGACCAGAACCTGACCCAGGAATGCTTCAAGTCCCTGACAAAAGTGGAAAGAGGCTGGAGGGAGTCCCCATCAAATGCCCTGTTCCCCAAGCAGCTGACAAGACCATTTGGGAACCAAGTCCCTCCCTGGGTGGCTCAGTCACCAGCCAGAGCTCCCTCTGGCCTGCTGACTTTCAGGGTATCTGGGGGGGGATGGAAGTCCCTCCTTGGCTATTCTCACTCTGCAGCTCCAGCTGTAAAACAAAGCGGATCTTGGCCTCGTTATCACATGACTGACCCCATCTGGGGCCAAGCAGGAAGGGTGACAGTGAGTGCTGGCTTGTGCACAGTCACTCAGCTCCCACTGGGGTAGATGCACAGATGTGCATTGCCACACAGAAATTTAGTCACACACGTGGTCCCTGCTCCTCCCAGAGAGGACCCTGATGGTCCCAGGAGACCTGGCTCAACATTGGGCATGCACTTAGTGTTTAAAGAGAGAAAGGTTCCCTGGAGGGCGCAGCCCTCCACCAGACCCAAAAGCAGGCTGGCCTAGCCCAGATGCAGGATCCAGTGCCAACTGGTGCACACGGGCTTACACCTGCCTATAATTCCAGCACTCAGGAAGTTAAGGCAGGAGGATGACTGAGAGTTTGTGGCCACCCTGGGCTTACATCTCAAGATCCTGTGTCAAAAAGAAAGAAGGGAGCCGGGTGGGGGTGGCACATGCCTTTAATCCCAGCACTCGGGAGGCAGAGGCAGGCGGATCTCTGTGAGTTCGAGGCCAGCCTGGGCTACCAAGTGAGTTCCAGGAAAGGTGCAAAGCTACACAGAGAAACCCTGTCTCGAAAAACCAAAAAAAAAAAAAAAAGAAAGAAAGAAAGAAGGAAGGAAGGAAGGAAAGAGGGGGGGAGAAGGGAAAGAGGGAAGTATGGAAAGGAGGGAGGGAGGGAGGGAGGGAGGGAGGGAGGGAGGGAGGGAGGGAGGGAGGGAGGGAGGAGAAGAAAAGAAACAAGGGGCTGGAGAGATGGCCCAGTGGTTAAGAACACTCACTGCCCTTCCAGAGGACCCAGGTTCAATTCCCAGCACCTGCATGGCCAGCTCACAACCATCTGTAACTTCACTTCGAGATGATTCTAACATCCTCTTCTGGTTTCCAGGGCACCAGGCACACACACTTGGTGCACAGACATACATGCAGGCAAAACACCATGGACATAAAATGAATCATTAAATTTTTCTCCTTATTTTTAGAACTTTCCTTTTCAAAAATAAGAATAATTGTGCCGGGTGGTGGTGGCGCACGCCTTTAATCCCAGCACTTGGGAGGCAGAGGCAGGTGGATCTCTGTGAGTTCCAGGCCGGTCTGGGCTACCAAGTGAGTTCCAGGAAAGGTGCAAAGCTACACAGAGAAACCCTGTCTCAAAAACAAACAAACAAACAAACAAAAAAAAAAGGACTAATTGCTTAAAGTCCTTTAAATAAAAATGGTAAGAAGCCAGGTATGTGGCACACACCTTTAATCCCAGCACTCGGGAGGCAGAAGCAGGTAGATCTCTGAGTTCGAGGCCAGCATAGTCTACAAAGTGAGTTCCAGGACAGCCAGGGCTGCACAGAGAAACCCTGTCTTGAACTCCCCACAAAAAAAGATAAGAAAACAGTAATAGTATGAATACAGGTAGAACTCAAGTTTGAGGAAACCCGGATGCTTGAGACACAGTGGTCAGCTCACAGTACTCAGTCAACAGGCAGAGGAGGCCCAGCTAGGGAAGGAGGTGGCGTGGGCCCAGAGCAGGACTCTGCTGTCTGGGACCCAAGGGGAGCTGTTCTCGCTGGCCCCACGATGCTCAACGGTGAAGTCAGAGAGAACTACCGATTACTGGCCGGCAGATTGAGGGGCATGCCTCAGCGGAAGCCAAGCAGAGCCTGGGCAGAAGAGGGACTTCAGACCTGTCCTCCGTGTCCTGTGTACCCCGTCTTCAGTGTTTCAAAGGTGGCTACGGGGGACACACACTGGACCGGCGACAGAGCTGGAGGAAGCAGGTGGCCCAGATAGGGGACAGTCATCTCGGGAGGGAGATTGGCTCTGGCCAGGGCGGCCAAAGGTCTTCCCCAGTCCTACTGACCCAGCTGAGGCGCTGACCAGGCAGAGGGGGGAAGGAAAATCAAGGCAGGCAGCAGCAGCAGCAGATGTAAAGGACCTTGGGAGGGCAGGAGGAGTGTTGAGAAGCTGGGCAGGACCAAGCGTGAGGCTCAAGGGCCAGAAAGGTCTTGGGCTGTGCTTATGAGAGCAAGGGGGAATCCATGAAGGGATAAGAGGGGGTGACCTTGCCTCTGATAAGCACCCAGGCTTCGGGTGAGGTTGGAAGGAAAAATGCAGGATGGGAGATGTGTGCTTCCTCCACGGAAGCTGACATATGTGACCCCAGCCACCAGCGGCAACCACCATGGGCCTGGAGCGGTGGGCAGGGGCAGACTCATAAGGCGCACGAGTGACCTAAAGTGGGGTTCAGAGCCTAGAGGCTTGACCCCCAGCACAGTCCACAGCACCATCCCGGGTGGCGGGGAATGAGAAGCAGGAGTGACCTTTGAGGTGTTGATTGAATAAATCGGCACACCCGCAGGTGTGGGCAGGAAGTGGTGGAAGCTGTGGTGGGCGGGGCGTGTGGAGGAGCCAACAGACAAGGAAAGCAAAGGCCAGAGGTGGCTGAGGAGGAACAGTGCTGGCTACTCCTGATGACTGAGTGGGCCCCACATGATAGAAAGAGAGGGCCAACTCCTGCCAGCAGTTCCCCTGGCCTACACACACACACACACACACACACACACACACACACACACACACACACCATGCACACCATGCCACAAGGCCCCTCCCGTCAGAATAAGTAAATACATTAAAAAAATTTTTTGACATACATGAAAATTTTGATTAATTAGATAACTATTTTGTTTTGTTTTGTTTTTGTTTTTCGAGACAGGGTTTTTGGTATAGCTTTGCACCTTTCCTGGGAACTCACTCTGTAGCTCAGGCTGGCCCCAAATTCACAGAGATCTGCCTGGCTCTGCCTCTCAAGTGCTGGGATTAAAGGTGTGCACCACCACTGCCCAGCTCGATATCTACTTTTTAAATAAAAAGAAAAGAAATTAGGTGAGCTGTACTTATTGAACTCAGTGCCTTCTGGTCACTTCCAGACTTGAGTGTAAAAGAATATTTGTGTGTTTGTGTGTTGTTTGTGTTTATGTTAAAAGAGATTAGGGCTGGCCAGATGGTTCAGTAGGCGAAGGCTCTTGCCACTGAGCGGAATATCCTGGATTTGAGCCCTGGTTCCACACAGTGGAAGAGAAATAGAAAGCTGCCAGCTAAGAATCCTTACAACTGACTCCCACAGGCAGGCAGGCGGTGGCGCACACCTTTAATCCCAGCACTGAGGAGGCAGAGGCAGGTGGATCTCTGTGAGTTTGAAGCCAGCCTGGTCTACAGAGTTAGTTCCAGGACAGCCAGAGCTACACAGAGAAACCTTGCCCCTCCCCCCCCAAAAAAACCCCAAAAATAAAGAAATAATGCAATAATGATTTTAAAAGTGGTTTTAAAAGTCGTGTGGCTGTACAGGCCTGTAACTCTAAAGCTGAAGGAAGGCAGTGGGGCTGGACACAGGAGGACCTCAGGGTCTCACTAGCCAGCTAGTCTGAGTCCATGAGCTCTGGATTTAGTGAAGGACACTGACCATCTGTAAAGATGATGTGAGGACTGATAGTACAAGACACTGATGTCAACTTCTGGCTTCCATGCGCGTGCGCGCACACATACACACACACACACACACACACACACACACACACACACACACACACACACATGCACGCATGCACCACAGCACACCACAGACACAAATAACCTCCAGGTGAAGCTGGATGTAGTGTTGCATTTCTGTAATTCCAGGCAGGAGGCTAGGAGGATCACAAAGTTTGAGGCCAACTTGCTCTACACAACCAAAGACCATTTCTAGAAAGACAGAGAAACACAGAGACAGAAACAGACAGAGAAGACCTGGGTGGGGTGGCACACTTGTAACCCCAACACTGGAAGGAATTGGGGATGGAGGTGGAAGTGAGAGGATCAGACGTTCAAGGTCATCCTCAGCGAAGTCATGAACTTGAGACCAGCTTGGGAAACGCTATATAAAATAAAACAAAGCCAAGAGAAACAGAAGCATCCGTATGGCTTGCGTATTCCAGACGCAAGGACAGTAAAAGCCCAAGAGTGGACAGATAAAGGTCTCTGGGATGTCAATACGGGATGGAGGGGACATCTGTGACCCCAGCTACTTGGGAGACTCAGTCAGGAGGACAGCAAGCTTGGAACTGCCTGGGCTACAGAGCCAGTTCAAGGCTAGCCTAGGCAACTTAGTGAGATCCTATGTCAAACGAAAAACATAATATAGGCTAGGGATACAGCTTGGTGTTGGAGCACTTGCCTGGCATGTGGGAGGCCCTGGGTTCCACCCCCTTTTCAGGGGTGGGAGAAGAATGACCCCAGAAGACTTAGGGAAGGCATGCCTTTTGAAGGATGGGTGGAATGTGGACACAGACATGAAAAGTTTGTTTTTTAAGAGGAAATTCTTCCCATTTGTAGAGGATCAGCTTGAGTCAGTCTTCCTGTGGCTGGGTTCTGCTGGCGGGAAAGGGCCTGGTTTCCCAAGCGCCCTGAGGATCTATGCCAGCAGTCCAGCTGCGGGCTGCATTGCCCCCTCCCTGAGGGTTGGAGCAGATGAGGACTGGCCTGGAACTCTAAGGAATGTTCATCCATGTCCATATCACTTGTCATGATAGCCTCTGCCCTCCAAGTCACTACTAATGGAGGAAGGTGGGGTTTTTCTTTTTCTTTCTTTCATTTTTCTTTCTCTCTCTCTTTCTTTCTTTCCTTTTTTGTAGGCCTTGGGTTTTTTTGTTTATTTGTTTTGGTTTTGAGACAGCACCACCCTTCACTTAGTGGGTTCTCAAAAAAGAAAAACTTCAGGCCACATGAAGAGGCACAACCAATCCTGCTGTTGGGTTTTATTTAACAATAAGATGGATTTGGCCAATGAACTGAACACAATCCACATTTTTATTTTCTTCCATTTCTAAGAACTCAGAAAGCGTTTTCCAAAATCTTCATTTCCCGAATCCGGTCTTTTGTTTTGTTTTGAGGTCTCAAGTAGACCAGGTTGGCCTTGAACTCATTATCTAGCCAAGGATAATCTTGAATTTCTGATCCTCATTCACCCATCTCCCAAGTGCTGGGATTACAGGCATGTGCCACCATATCCAATATATGCAGTGCTGGGAACTGAACTCAAACCCCCACCCCACTCCTGTGTGTGTGTGTGTGTGTGTGTGTGTGTGTGTGTGTGTGTGTGTGGTGCTGGGAATGGAACCCCGGACCTTGCATATGATTTGAGGTTTCAAAAGCCCCACCAGGCCCAGTCTCCCACCAGGCCCAGTCTCTCTCTGCCTGCTGCCTTTGAATCAGGATGTAAAGCTCTCAGCTACTGCTCCAATGCCATCCATGCCTGTCTGCTTCCTGCCATGATGATAATGAAGTCGACCTGTGAAACTGTAAGCAAGACCCCAATTAAAAGCTTTCTTTTATGCATTGCCTTTGTCATGGTGTCTCTTCACAGCACTAGAACAGGGACTAAGACAGATGCAGAATTTGACATCCTCTAGTTAATGGAAGCCCTCCGTGGCTCCCCGGTACCTGAGGATATAAATGACAGAGTTCTACCTTCTGCAGCATCATGCCAGGTCTGTGCCCAAGGCACTAGGCAGGACACTGTCCTTCCTGTGAAGCAGCTCTTGCTGTGGAGATTTTATGGAACAGGGCACTGAGTGGATGGGCAGAGAAGGGCACAGCACAAATGCCAGGCAACAAGCAGGCATCTCGTTCTACTCCTCTATTCCCCTCTCTTCTCCCCGTGACTGTGCGCCAGACTGTGTCTGAGTGCAGTGGCACACAACTATAATCCCAGCATTGAGGAAGCTGGAGCAGGAGGATTACCATGAGTTCAAGGCCAGCCTGGCAAGACAATAAGTTCCCAGAGAAGCCTGAGTTAGAGACAGACAGACAAATAGACAAACAGACAGAAAGAGTTGGATCTACACCTGCTAGCTCTGTAGTCTTGGTGGAGAAGCCACACCACACAACCTTGCTCTGGGTTTCTGATTCCTCATCTGTAAAACCGAGACAGTGAAAGGAACCATCTCATTGGTGTTGGCTCAGGTGGAAATAGACAGGAGGAGCTTCAGCTCAGGATGGAGTGCTTAGTAAATGTTCAATGGATTTGCAGCTGGTTTTGTTAACCCCTCTGCCCCCAATCAGCCCATATGTACCTGACAGATTTTGGGGGAAGCCCTTTATCTACGGTCCTCAGTTCCTCAATTTGTACCATAAGCATATCTGACTCTGTCAGCAATTTCTAAATGTGGTCCCCCGTGGCTGGATGATTTATGTAGATATTTACCTCCCCTCACCCCATGTTGCTGATGTTGTTTGAAATAAGATCTCTCTGTAGCCCAGGCTGGCCTTGGACTTCTGAAAAATCCCTCTGGCTCTGCCTTCCAAACACTGGGATAACAGGTATGAGTCTCCTTGCCTGGGTTGATATTTGTCAGGTTAAGTTACGAACACATTAAAAAATTTTTACATTGATTGATTGATTGATTGACTCTGTGTGTGTGTGTATGTGTGTGTGTGTGTGTGTGTGTGTGTGTGTGTGTGTTAGCATAGGCGTGGAAGTCATAGGATTAATTTCAGAAGCTGGTTCTGTGGGTTCTGGGACTTGAACTCAGGTCTTTAGGTTTAGCAGCAAGTACCTTTCCCCTCTAATCCATCTTATCAGCCCCTGTGAATGAATTTTAATACACATGAGAAAAAATTAAACTCTGGTAGCAGACAGGGTCTCACAAACTCCTCAGAATAAATCTAAATTTTAAAAGAATTGCAGTTTAAAATAAAAAGCCGCAGCTGGGGCTGTAGCTTTGCAGTGGGGGCGCTTGCTTAGTGTTCAAGAGGCCCTGGGTTCCATTCCATCCCCAGTGTGGCAAAACAGACAGACAGACAGACACAGTTGTGCAGTAAACAGCAGGTCAGGTGGTAGTCATGGGAGAATTGGTAAAGCTGCCCTTGTGCAGCTGATCTGAAGGAAGTGTGCCCTGGATGGTCTGGCTTTGATTATGTGGCTAGGCAGAACACTCTGGTGCATGAGCAACTCTCCAAGGGACCCCCTTGTCCCCTTCCTTCCATATTTCTAAGTGGCCAGACCCTGGAAGCCTCGTTGCCAGGAGTTTGGGCTAATGCCCTTCCAATACACACTGCAAAAGTAATATAAATAACTCAGGGTAGGACTTCAAACACGCCACCTCAGATGTATGGTGGGAGATTACAGGTTTCCAAGCCACAGCCCCTCCATCATCTCTCGGCTTACAGGCTTGCTGCAGAGTCCAGATCAATACCGAGGTTTTATGGGCCGCTGGCCCATATGACCAGGCCCCAAATCCTTTGCTTTATGGGTGTTTACACATTCCTGGTGAGAAATGGTTTACATTCTGAGCCCTGAGCGTGCTCCTAAATCAGCTGCAGGGTTCCTGCAGTTGGACTGAAAGAGATCTGTGTGTCAGGAGGCATCGAGCACAGAGGGCCTGGGTGGGGTCCTCAGCGCCGCCCCCCCCAGCTGCCCCGGGTTGCCTAGAGGTGGCACTGGGTACTGCACAGAGCCTGGGGTGAGAAGTGTGGACAGGTGTGCCCAGCTTCTGCTCCACATTGGCACTTGCCACATGTCTGCTCCATGGTCTCCTACCAATGGGCACTGGGAAGATGGAATAGTCATTCCCCTGTTTACATGAGGACCTGGATGGGGACCAGGTAAGGACTTAGATGAGAATACAGGGGAGGGCCCATTGAGGACCTGGGGGTGACTTAGAGGGGGACCCAGATGAAGACCCAGATGAGGACTCAGATGAGGACCTAGATGGGGATCCAGTTGGGGACCTGGGTGAGGACCTCACTGAAGACCCAGATGAGGATCCAGCTGGGGATCCAGTTGGGGACCTGGGTGAGGACCTCACTGAAGACCCAGATGAGGATCCAGCTGGGGATCCAGTTGGGGACCTGGGTGAGGACCTCACTGAAGACCCAGATGGGGATCCAGCTGGGGATCCAGTTGGGGACCTGGGTGAGGACCTCACTGAAGACCCAGATGGAGATCTAAATGAGGACCCAGGTGAGGATGCAGCTCCCGTCTGTGTTTTGCCCCTAACCAGTCTAAGTCACTGTCTGAGAATCCCATGTCCCAGAGTTGACTCTACGAAGCTGATACACAAGGTTCCCTGGGAATCATGGGAGACCCAGGATACTCTGGGGACCCTGCCTATACCTCCCCTTGCACCATGTTCCCGCCCCTCCTCCATTTTTCTTCTCTGTCTCCCTTCCCTCATGTCCAGCCTGAGGCATCCCCTCTGTCACTCCTTCATTCTTACATCCCGAGTCCCAGGCCTGCCTTTGCAGCCCCACAAACATCTCCCAAGTAACTTAGATGATGCTGGGGCGCCCCTCAGCCTCTCACACACACTGACTTCAACTTGGCTTCTAACCCCTTCCTAGGACTGGCAGCTGCCTCCTGAAGGCAAGGCAAGGAGGCCACCCACAGGGGGAGGGCAGATGGCAAGCTGTCAATCTTCTTCCTAGAGATGGAGACGTGCCAGGACAGTGTGCAGACCATTGGAATAGGCAGGGAGTCAGGAGCCGCCACCAGATCACTTCATTCCGATCTCTCTGAGCCTCATTTTCTCCTCTGTAAAACGGAAGTGATAACTGTGATAGACAGCCTGGGCTTTTGCTGCTAATCATCCCAATCATTCCCTGTGAAAGAAGAAAAAAAAAAAAATGGCCAGGCCACAGTGAGGTGGTGCGTGCCTATAATCTTGGGATTCGGAAGATGAGAAGCTGGCATTTCAGGGCTGTGCACCTACACTTGGTTTTTGTGTCATTTAAATGACACAACTGTGATGCTTGCCTTGAAGGATGGTTGTGAAGTTTGAATGGCATCGGCAGTGTGCCTGGCACACTTGGGTTGCTCGGTGAGTGACAGTTGGCACCATAATTTCCCGTCCGCCCTCCCATCATCGTCGTCAAACCCTAAACAGAGGTAGTTCTCTGTCAGTGTGTGAGGATGATACAGGCAATGAGCAGAGGGTGCTATCGGGGGCGGGCGGGGGGGGGGGGGGGGGCAGCCAAGTATTTAGGAGGGGACCGAGGAGGCAGAGGCAGGTTTCCTTTCCCTGTGAAATGAGCCCAATGTGTCCCCTGAGGAAATAAGATGCTCCTACCTTGACTGAGCGGAACTGCTGTTTCAGACGTCGTTAGCAGGATTCTCTGTTCTGTTCCCGAAGGGCCTCTGTGCTGGGCAGAGTCTGAATCCCCTAGCCCCAATCTTATGTTGAGACTTCATCGCCCAGAACCTCAGAATGTGACAGTTTGGAGATGTGACCCCTAAGAGGGTAATTATGTTTTTGTTTTTTTTTTTAAAGGAGCCATAACAAGGGAATCTAATTCATCGTGGCTGATAGCTTTTTTAAAATTTATTTTTATTATATGTGTGGGGGTGGGGGGGAAGGTGTTCTGGTGAGATTTCTTGGTCCTAGGGTCAAGTCAGGGGCAGGGTGTTCTTTCCTTGGCCCTTTTTACCCTACAAATAATTTAAAGAATTATTTTTTTATTATCTTTTTATTATATTTTTATTATCTTTTATTAAAGAAGAGCCCCATCTGTGCTGCATTTTGGGGGCAGTACTTACACCCCAACATAGTTTCGCAGCTGCTTGTCTCTGGGAAGTTAAGTCATGTCCCTAAACTTTATCTTCCTCACTTGTGAAAGGAAGACTAAAAAAGGTAGCCACCAGTACCGGAGGCAGAGGCAGGTGGATCTCTGTGAGTTTGAGGCCAGCCTAGTCTACAGGGCAAGTTCCCGGAGGACAGCCAGGGCCATTACACCCAGAAACTCTGTCTGGGGGGTGGGGGGACAAAACAAAAACAAAAACAAAACACCCCCCCACGTTGGGGGAAAAAAAAAGGTAGTCACAGAGGATAGGAGGGTACATTAAAAAATATACAGGCTAGCTTAGCACTCAGCTGTAGAGGATTGTTCATTTTAGTTTTTGTTTGTTTGTTTAAAAGCAAATTTTACAAATGTAAAACCATGTGTGTTGGTTATCTGAGAGAAAAATTCACCCAAATGTAAAAAAAAAAAAAAAAAAAAAAAAAAAAATTTATACAAAACACAGCCCCTTCCCAACATGTGTGGATGCATTAGAAAGAATTACTTCCATACCTCACATACTGTCCCCAACTTCCTTCCTGCCCCCAAAAGATCCCAAGCAGCTCCCCAAACACTGTTTTAAAATTTCTGCTACAGCCTTCCCTGCTGCTAAGTGCAAGGAGAAAAAAGAACTGTGGGGTTCAGAGTGGCCCTGAGCCCTTTGAGAGCCTTGGGCTATGCCCTCCCAGAGCTACTGGTTGGAAGAGAGCCTTCCACTCGGGCATGGCCACCACCCCCTTTTCTGCTCTGTGGTCTGACCCCTCCCAGGTGTTAAAAGGGGAAAATGTAAGTCTGGAGTGAATGTTTACAGCTTACTTGAAACCCTTAAAAATAAAAATCCATCATAACCTGACAGGTCTTTAACTTTCCTGAGCTCAGTGCGCGGCTGTAATGGTTTCACTCCCAGAGAACGGCCATTCTTTCGAAATCACATGGGCCCCTACCTGGCTCCTTCTCCCACTGCTAGATTGGAGGGGGTTGGCAGGGTACACATCTGGGTGGAAGGTGTGGAGCCCTCTTTCTTTGGGTCACCCATTTCTCGGGGACCCTTGTGTGATTAGGCCAGGGAATCCAGAGAACCCCGTTCTCCTGGGAGCAGAGCAAGAGGGGAGAGGGTGGCCTAAGCCCGACTCACTTTGAGTTGAATCTTGGTTCTGCAAATGACTAGCAGTGTGACCATAAGAACCTCACCTGACTGCTTTGTGCCTCAGTTTCCCCAGCTGTAAGTGAAGGTCCCTGTGTTTTGTACTTCTAGATCCTTTTTTCTTATGTTGACTGGTGTGAGGATCATAAAACAAGACTGAAAGTGTGACCCTTTATTCACGGAAAGAATATTAATATTATTTGAATATCTGGTAAAAAATAATCAGTAATTCCATCTATGTTCAGAATTGTCTATTTTTGTTGTTGTTGTTGTTGTTTTGGTTCTTTTGAAACCAGGTCTCACTGTGTAGCCCTGGCTGGCCATGAACTCACAGAGATCCATCTACCTCTGCCTTCTTCATGCTAGGATTAAAGGCGTGCACCACCATACCCAACCAAAATTGTTGTTATGGAAAAGTTTTAATTGTGAGTTTAATGAACATAGAGCTATTCCAATTATACACTTCTTATTCTGCTTTTGTTTTATTTTGTCTATTTGTTGAATCTATTTGGCATATGGGTGTCTATCATGTTTCCAGTTTATCCCTTAAAATTTTTATTTTACTGTTAGTGTGTGTGTGTGTGTGTGTGTGTGTGCGCGCGCGCGCGCGCGTGCGCGCACACAGGAGCCCACCCCACATGGAAGCATGCATGTGCATGTCCTTGGAGACCAGGAAAGGGTATCACATACCCTGCAGCTGGAGTTATAGATGGTTGTTAGTGGCCCAAAACAAGGGTGTTGGGAACCATGCTTGGGTCCTTTGCAAAAGCAGCAAGCTCCTATCAGTCACCTCCCCAGCTATCTCCACTAATGCTTTTTTTTTAGTTTCTGTCTTAGTGTTACTACTACTGTTGTGGAAAAACAAAAACAACAACAAACATCGTACCCAAGGCAGCTTATAAAATGAAGCATTTAATTAATGGCTTGCTTACAGTTTCAGAAGGTTAGTCCATGATCATCATGGCAGGGAGCATGGCAGCAGGCGGGCAGGGCACTGGAGCCAAGAGTTTATATCCTGATCCTCCAGCAGCAGGCAAAGAGAGAGAGTGTTCAAGACTGGGTCTGGCATGGGCTTTTGAAACCTCAAAACCCACACCCAGTCACACACCTCTTCCAACAAGACCACATTGCTTTTGTTGTTGTTTTTGTTGAGACAGGGTTTCTCTGTGTAACGGCCCTAGATGTCCTGGAACTCACTTTGTAGTCCAGGCTGGCCTCGAACTCACAGAGATCCACCTGCCTCTGCCAACTGAGTGCTGCCTGCTGAGTCACCACCTCCTGGCTAAGACCACATTTCTTTTTTTCTTTTTTTTTTTTTAAGAGGATGAAAGATTTTAATTATAAACATATTTAGATGGCAGATGAGCAGCATCACCATTAATAAAACACCAATAGGTTCTATCCATGGACCTATAACTCTGAAGCCTTGGTTTGTGACCATGGCATGAATCCCTCTCTACAGAGCAGGACTCAAATCCAATACAGAGAGACTCGTTATGCCAATGAGCAGTGTGACAGTGTTGCACCAGGGCACACATTTTGCTCAGTAGGGTTGGTATTGTAGGATGCAGAAGACCACATTTCCTAATCCGTCCAAAAACAGTTCAACTAACTGGAGGCCAAATAGTCTAATAGATGAGCCTATGGGGTCATTCTTATTCAAACCACCACAGTTTCTTTTTTAAATTTATTATTTTATGTGTATGGATGTTTCGCCTGCATATGTGTCTATGTACCACATGTATGTAGTTCCCATAGAGACCAAAATAGGGCATTGGATCCCCTAGAACTAGAGTTACAAATGGTTGTGAGTTGCCATGTGGGTGCTGGGAATTGAACTCGAGACCTCTGGAAGAGCAGCTAATGCTCTTAACTGCTGCATCATCTCTCCAGCTCTCACCATTAATGCTTTTAATAGCTGTAGGATCTCTACTGTTACCTCCTTGCTCATCCCTGATGTGGTAATTTATGATTTTTTTCTCTTTATCTGTTTAGTTATTAAATTTTATTCATCTTTTCTAGTTTTTGCTTTCTTTTTATATTTGCTTTCATATGTGAATATTATATTTACATCATCCCCCATTCTCTTCCTTCCAACTCCTCCCATATTCTCACTCCCTCTCAAATTCACGGCTTTTTTTCTTTAATTACTATTACTACATATGGGCTGAAGAGATGGCTCAGTGGTTAAAAGCACTGGCTGCTCTTCCAGAGGTCCTGAGTTCAATTCCTAGAAACCACATGGTGGCTCACAACCATCTGTAGTGGCATCTAATGCCCTCTTCTGACACGCAGGTGTATATGCAGATAGAGCACTCATAAACATAAAATGCATAAACAAGTCTTTATTATTGGCATATGTAGATAAATGTAAAAATACAGCTCCTTCTGAGTCTGTTTACTGTTGCTTGTATGCTTATGGGTTTAGGGCTAACCCCTTGGATTTGGATAACCCCAGGGGTCCATCCCTGGGAAAGACTGATTCTCTCTCTCTCTCGTCGTTAATTCCTTGTGGCTCTTCATCTAGAGGTAGGAAGCTTGTGAAATTTACTCAACCCATGTTGACATGTCAACTGGTGGTGTCATTGTTCATATCTTACTTAGGCAACCATATTGCTGATATTTCATTAGTACAGCTTCCCTGTCATACAGAGGGGACACAATCTGGATGCTTTCACCCTGGTCCTTGTTTGTTTGAGACAAGGTATCATGTAGCCCAGGCTAGCCTCAAATTCAATATGTAATTGAGGATGCTCTTGAACTCCTAATCCCCCTGCCTCCACCTCCTGGGTGCTATGATTACAGGCATGTAACAGCATATGCAGCTTATGCCATGATGGAGATCAAACCTGGGCCTTCATGGATGCTAGGCAAGCACTCGACCAGCTGAACTCTCTCTTCTTCTCAATGGTTCAACCAGTTAACATTTCATATCAGACCTTGCAAACACCTGTAACTTCAGCACTGTGTCTGCGAATGTCATCTGTTTTGACACTTTTCACTGCTAAATGGTGCTGGTCGATCGTACTTTATTATCCATTTTTCTATTGGAAACAGGTATTTGTTTCTGACTTAGGGAAGTGTGTTAGTGACTCTTCTCACTGCTGTGACAAAATATCTGATAGAAGCAACTTATGGAAGGGAGGAAGGGAGGGAGGAGGGATGCAGAGAGGAAGGGGAAGAGGGAGGGAGGGAGGGAGGGAGGGAGGGAGGGAGGAAGGAAGGAAGGAAGGAAGGAAGGAAGGAAGGAAGGAAGGAAGGAAGGAAGGGTTACTCTGGACTCACAGTTCAAGAGAACACAGTCCATTTTGAGGGAAAGCATGGTGGCTGGAAAGTCAGGTGGCTGGCTGGTCACATTGCACCCACAGTCAGGAAGCACTGTTTCCTTTTCTCCCTTGTAGACAGTCCAAGACTCCAGTCCATGGGATGGTGCCATCCATATTCAGGAGAGATCTTTCCTCTTCCCCAACTGTCTTAGTTAGGATTTCTATTGCTGTGAAGAAACACCATGACCATGGCAACTCTTATAAAGGAAAATATTTAATTGGGGCCTTGCTTACAGTTCAGAAGTTCAGTCCATTATCATCATGATGGGACACGGCAGTGTGCAGGCAGACGTGGTGCTGGAGAAGGAGCTGAGACTCCTACATCTTTGATCCAAAGGCAACAGGGAGTGAACTGAGACACTGGGTATAGCTTGAGCATATACGACACTTCAAAGCCCACCTCCATCGTGACACACTTCCTCCAACAAGGAGTGGTGCCACTCCCTATGAGCTTCTGGGGGCAACTGCGTTCAAACTACCACATCAGCTAAACCTCCCCCTGTCTGGAAACCCCTTGACATGGATGCCCAGAGGTATGTCTCCTAAGTGATTCCAAATCCAGTCAAGATGAGGATGGAGAGTCATATCACAGAGAGTCTACCTACCGTCCCACTTTAAACATCCTGACAGCTGTCCCATAACAGGTTTCCAAGGCTGGGTGTTTGCATTTCTTCTCAGCCACCAGATATAGGCATGAGCTCTGCTTGTGAGAGGGAGAGGAAAAGCCAGTCTGCAGCAGGCGTGGGGGAATGGGAGCTAAGTCTTATTTATATTATTATAACAGGTTCCAAGGGCTTTCCAAGTCACTGCCCTTCAAACACATTTTGAAGACTTAACTGCAAACGAATCAGAGACATATGGATTTCATTTGCCTCAAATTACATAGGATTTTGAGTGGGCACAGTGCCCTCAGGGCCCAGGACATAAAGGTTTTGTGGCTGGTGGGATGTGATTACCCACACTTCCACCAAGCTGCTGAGAGAGGAAGTACCTGCTGCCAGGCTCTACCACCGTCTCCGGGGAAAGCCTGCCTGACACACCCCTACCTGTGGTACTGCCTAGAGAGCCTCAGTCATGACACCTAGGTAGCTGAGTCCAAGTTCCTGCTTTGACACTGCTTTGCTCTGTGGCCTCAGACTAGGCACCCTGCTCCTTTGAGCCTCAGTTTCCTTTTCTGTAAAATGAGTTGCCTGAAAGGTGGCATGATTAAGAACCAAGGTTTGCCGGGCGGTGGTGGCGCACACCTTTAATCCCAG
This sequence comes from Peromyscus maniculatus bairdii, assembly GCF_049852395.1. Classification (NCBI taxonomy): domain Eukaryota; kingdom Metazoa; phylum Chordata; class Mammalia; order Rodentia; family Cricetidae; genus Peromyscus; species Peromyscus maniculatus. Next base: position 41,943,194 of record NC_134859.1, read on the forward strand.
CACTTGGGAGGCAGAGGCAGGCGGATCTCTGAGTTCGAGGCCAGCCTAGGCTACAGAGTGAGTTCCAGGACAGGCTCCAAAGCTACGCAGAGAAACCCTGTCTCGAAAAACCAAAAAAAGAACCAAAGTCTGAGTCCGGCAGTGGTGGCACACGCCTTTAATCTTAGCATTCAGAAGGCAGAGACAGGCAGATCTCCATGAGTTCAAGGACAGCCTGATCTGCAGGACTACTCAGAGAAACCCTGTCTCGAAAAACCAATATATAAAATAAATCAAACTGGGACTAGCGAGATGGCTCAGTAGAGAAAGGTGCTTGCCACCTCGTCTGATGGCCTGAGTTCAATCCCCAGTATCCATATGGTAGAGGAAGAGAGCCAACTACTGAAGAGTGTCCTCTGACCTTAGCATGCATGCTGCAGCACGTATACGCCCCTACTCACTAACAAAACACGTTTTTTAAAAAGAACAACATGACTCGTGTACTTCTAAAGAAGGTCTGACCCCTGGAGACCATTCAAGAGCCCCACACACACACTGGCTTTAGTGCCCTATCAGAGGTGGGCCAAGGTCTGAAGTCCCCGGCCCATTCTCCGGAAGAGTGATTGAGGTGATCCTGAGGGCTGTGCGGCTGCCTCAGTTTCCCATCATGTACCAGCTACACCTCAGTTCCCTACTCATGTCAGTACCTCCGAAAGTGCAAATGTCTCCTCCTCTAGTCTTGCAGTGAACCCTAGAATTATCAACAGCTTTTTACTCTCCTGTACCACAAACATACTGTGTTGCCGTTAGTACCCACCCCCAACGTTGTACGTGCTGGACAAGAGACTCGTAAGCCGACTTCAAGGCTCACCACGCACCCGTGTCTTTCACACATATCCTAATTTACAGCTCAGAACAATAAAACGGCTTTGGGGATTAGAGAGAGGGCTCAGAGATCAAGAGCACTTGCTGCTCTAGCAAAGGACCTGGGTTCAGTTCCCAGCACCCACCTGGTGACTCACACCCACCGCAACTCCAGTTCCAAGGGATCCAACACCCTCTTCTGGCCTCTGTGGGTACCAGACACACATGCAATGCATATGCGGACAGCAAAATATTCATATGCATAAGATAAAAAAATAAGTCTCTAAAAGGAAAATGGACTAGCGCTAGCCTATTTTTAAATAATTATCTATGTGTCTGCCATCTGTGCCTGTGGGAAAATGTGACGTCTGAACGCATCACGGGGAGTCCAGAAATCCTCTCTCTCTTCGTATTTCCTTGTAGACCTCTCTTCTAGGCCTCTGACGTCCCAGGTTTCAGCTGAAAAAAATCCAGATCCGTGCAGCCCTCCAGCTGCCTTCAGGACTGTGGTGACATCACCAAGTGCTTCTGGCCTCTGTTCTCAAGCCCTTGGATACTTTTCTGGTGCCTCACTCTGTCATGTGGTGAGCAGTCCTGTGGGAAGACCTTTGCCTCCAAGACCACTACGGGGACAAGTTCTTGAAGGAGACAGGCCAGCACTGGGCCTCTCCTCCATGAGCTAAGGAGAATGGGGGCACCCAGCTCAGCTGTTGGAGGCTGGGTGAGAGAGAGCTGCAGGACAGCACATACAAGGCTGCACTGGAGAGCCACTGGGCACACTGCTGCAGGTCATTGGAGACCCCTGTGACCAGTACTGGCTCTCTCCAGCCCTTCCCAAAGCCCAAGGAATCAGCATGTTCCTTCCTGGTTTTGCTAAGAATTCTGTCTCTCTCTATCTCTCTCTGTCTCTGTCTCCCTCTGTCTCTGTCTCTGTCTCTCTCTCCCTCTCTGTCTCTCTCTCAGAGTCTCATTGTTTTCAGGGGGAGATAAATACACAGCTATTTTTTCCAGTTTTTCAAAAATATACAAGTAGTGATGGGTGTGGTGGCCTATGTCTTTAATCTCAGCACTCAGGAGGCAGAGGCAGTTATATCTCTGTGAGTTCAAGACCAGCCCAGCCTACATAGTGAGTTCCAGGACAGCCATGGTTACATAGTAAGACCCTGTCTCAAAAATAAATAAATAAATAAATAAATAAATAGAAAATAACACACACAGAAGACTCTCAAAATTATCTTTTCAGTTGGCTGCTTTCAGTTGGCTACGTGACGAACTGTGCCCATGGCTGGCCTGACATTGGTCACCACAAGGACTGGCTGCAGGTCAGATGGAACCGGATGCCTCCGTTGCAAAAGGTGAGACGGGTGCTGGTTCACACTGGTCTTTGTGCAAGAGCAGCAAAGAGCAAGGATCTGGGGGTGGGGGTGGGGGGACTGGATCAAAGCCTCCAGTGACAGATTAGGAAACTGAGGTCCAAGGAAGAGAGGCGACAGCCCCAGGCCAGGGAGCTCAGTGAGGGCTCTGAGGAGAGCTGGACTGAGTTCTGAGATGAGGCACATACTCTCTCAGGAACCCTTCACTAGGATCAGGTGCAGCAAGACTGGCTAACTCCACTTCACACTTGAAGTAAAGGCTCCCCGAGTGTGGCCATCAGCCTGAAGTCACCCGGCAGGTAACTACGCTCTTCAGCGTGGGAGAGGCCCCCATCTCACATCCCTCATTTAGAATTTTTGCCAGAATGGTGTTCAAACAAACGTTTCCCTTCCCACTTCACTAAAAGCAGTATCATTTGAAAACAGATTCATTGGCTACTGACAGCAGCGCTATTAAAATCTAGCTAGAGTTCAGCAAGAGCCCTGGGCCCTGCTCTCTGTTCAAAGGGGAGGCAATCATGTACGCCAGAGTGTGAGAAACCAGCTCCGTGCTGAGGCTTCAGGCAGGACAAAGTCCAGAAGACTGGAAGAAAACGGAAGGGATGAGCTCACCTTTTGTTCCGCCCTGCAGCAATCTGACCTCTCCATCTCCAGGGCATAACATCCGCACTGACTCCGTCACAATGCCTGAGCCCGTGGCTTCTTGACTTCGGTTTGGTTTGGTCTTATTTTTCCGTCTGGTTCCTTGTTTGCATATTTATTTACTTATTGTGGCAAAATATACTGTCCTAACATTTTATCATTTTAACCATTTAAAACCTTATAGTAAAATGTAAGATATACTTACTATCTTGGGGCCCTGGGGAGGTGGCTTAGTAAGTGTACATGACTCCCCAACATAACTTGAGTTTGGATCCTCAGAACCCGTGAGGAAAAGCTGGAGTGGGGATAGGGGAAGACAGTCAGATCCCTGGAGTTCCACAGCTGGACAGTCTAGCCAATAGGTGAGCTCTGGATTCAATGAAAAACCTCACCTCAGAAAACAAGGTGGAGCCAGGCAGTGGTGGCTTTAATCCCAGCACTCGGGAAAGAGAAACAGGCGGATATCTGTGAGTTTGAGGCCAGCCTGGTCTACAGAGTGAGATCCAGGACATCCAGGACTACAGAGTGAAACCCTGTCTTGAAAACAAAACCAAACAAACAAACAAACAAAAAAGCCAGTGTAGAGGGGATGGATAGATAGAGAACCAGTGAGCACACAAAGCCTGGTTAGACAAGAGGTGGGAAGGACCCGGGAGATGTTGGGAGAGGTAACATCCAAATATGTTGTATTAAAATCTCAAAGAATCAATAAAACACTACAAAAATTAACAACAAGATGGGTGGTGGTGACGCACACCTTTAGTCCCACCACTCGAGAGGCAGAGCCAGGCGGATCTCTGTGAGTTAGAGGCCAGCCTGGTCTATAGAGATTCAGGCCAGGCATCAAAACTACACAGAGAAACCTTGTCTCAAAAAAAAAAAAAAAAAAGTAAGTATGGTATTAAGTATACACATAATTGAACAGACATTTCCACTATCTAGTTCCAAAACTTTCTCATTACCCCAAATAGAAATTATACTCAAACACCAATTTCCCACTTCTCATTTCCCTAACCTGATAGCTCACATCTCACTTCTGTTGTGTTTTATTGTTAATGTTGGGGGGGGCGGGGCGGTTGTTGTTTTTAATTGTGGTGGGTTTTGGTTTTGTTGGGCATTTTGTTGTTCTTATTGTTTGAGACAGAGTCTTACACTGTGGTGAGGCTGGCCGGAACTGACCATATAGCCAAGGCTAGCCTTGAACTCATGACAATCCTCCAGCTTCAGCCTATGACATCTCTACTTACAGATTCCCACCAGCCTAGGGAGGGCATAGTCTACACTCCAGCAGGAGCCTGGACATCCCCAGGCTGCCTGGAGCCAGGGCAAACTACCCCCCCCCTCAAAAGATGACCTGCAGTCTGACGGGCCTAACAGGAGCACTTTGGAAAAGTGTGTTCTTAGCCTCCACCAAACAGCTTCAAAGCGATTCCCGTCTAGACCATGCCAGGATTGATTATCAGACCCCAGAGCTGATCGAAGCCACAGAGGGACACAGCCATTTGCTTTAATGCAATTAGAATATAATAACATATCCGAGCCAGGGACAAGAGCAAGACGCTCAAGGTGGAAGAGAAACCAGCTCAGATACTATCTCCTCAGCACCAAGGGGGCCAGTTAGATGTGCCCTCAGGCTCTGCTGTGGACCACCAGGTGAGAATCCTGGAAGGTGGGGGGCCAGGAGGACACAGCCCTGGGATTGGAGTCTGGAAAGAATGGGGTTTGCAAAGCACAGCCCATGAGAGAGAGATGTTTAGGGCCAGCCTGCTGACTCCCAGAACCTTTGACACACCCCAACCTCAGGGAGCTATGGTGGGCTTCCCAGAGGATGCGTTGGGTCTCAGCAACAGGGGAGGCACCCCAGCTGAGCTCTCCCAGGAGCAGCAAGACCATAGCTTCCCACTGCATAGCTCAGGACTAGACTTCCTGTGGAGACCTGCTTCATCCATGCGGCAGCCTCTGGCCCAGCATCCCTGGGTTCTGGAGGGGAACCAGAACTTCCTGCCCTAGCCTCTCTCTCGGGGCCAGGCAGGAAGGAGCTAGCCTTAGGAAATCCCAGGGCACCCTGGGGCACTGTGCTATGCTGTGCTGCTGGGGAGGTGGGCGCTCCAGGGCCATATTTCTGAGGTGACTGGGGCCGCTGTCACAGAGTGAAACAGACCGCCTGGCTTCAACAAGAAATGCTTCCACAGTTCGGGAGGGGAAAAGTCAGAGACCAGGGCAAGGTAGGTTCCTCCCAGAGCTTTGAGAGAAAGACACCTCCTCTCTCTCCTGCCTTCCTCTCTCTCTCTAGTCTTTTGGTGTGTGTGTGTGTGTGTGTGTGTGTGTGTGTGTGTGTGTGTGTGTGTGTGTGGTGTGTGTTTTCACAAGTGTGTGGTTGTGTATGGAAACCAGAAGACAATCTTAGGTATCATTTCTCAAGTGCCATCCAACATTTTTAAAAAACATGTTTTTTCCTTTGAGAATTTCATACATGCACACAATGTATCCTGGTCATATTTACTCTCTATTCCTCCCTTAATCCCTCCTGGATCCACCCCATCCCACACCCCCTTCAAACTTCATGTCTTCTCTTTTTTTAAACTCAGAGTCCAACTTTTGCCATGGGGCCATCCGCTGGGACACAGTCAACCACCTACCAAGGGCCAAAGCCTTAAAGAATACAAGTACCCCCGGAGCAGTCATCAACCGTCAATAACTCCTCAGCCTAGGGGTGGAGTTTGTTTTTTCAGGTCTATTTATTTTTATGTGTATGAGTGACTTCATATTTGTCAGTGTACCACATGTGTGGCTGGTGACCATGGAGACCAGAAGAGAGTGTTGGGTCCCCTGGAACTGAGTTACAGATGGTTGTGAGCTGCCATGTGGGTGCTGGGAGTCAAATCCAGGTCCTCTGGAAGAGCAGCAAATATTTTTAACCACTGAATCATCTCTCCAGCCCCAGACTTTTTTTTTTAAGGTAGGGTCTCTCACTGACCTAGATCTCTTCTCCAACTAGTCTAGGCTGGTTGGCCAGCCCCAGGGATCATCGTCTCTGACTCCCAGGTGCTAGAATTGCGTGTATTCTGAGGTTTGAAATCCTCATGCTTACAGAGTGAGCACTTTACCTGGGACACCATCCCCCCAATCCCTGTCCTGTGTCTCCACATTACCTTCTTTGTGGGTGTATCTGTGTCCAGATAGCCCCTTCTTGGAAGGATGCCGCCTGTGTTGCATCAGGCCCCATTTTAATGACCTCGTTATAATTGAATTACCTCTGCAACGACCCTGTTTGGAAGTAAAATGTCATCTGGACTTCACACTCCCCACTTCTTCTGGTCCCCGATATGATGGTGGTAGGAGGTGAGGCCTTGGGAGGTGGTCAGGGCAAGAGCAGAGGGTCTTACAAGAGAAATCCCAAAGAACTCTGCACCCTTCCCACAATGTAAGCAAGAAAGGACAGTCAACCATGACCCAGGGAGTAGCTGTCTTTAGAACACAGTTCTACCACTGACCTTGAGCTCCTAAGTGCCCAGAACTGAGGCAAATGACATTTCCACATAAGCCCACCCAGCTGAGGGTGGAGATCAGGCTTAGTGGCTAAGTGGCTGCTTTTCTAAAGGATCCACTTTTCACTCCCAGCACCCACAGGAGAGCTGACAACTCTGGTCCCAGGGGATTCATTGCCCTTGTCTGGTGCACAAATACAGGTAGGCAAAATACCCATACAAGTAAAATAAAAAATAAAGTTACGGCCAGGAGATGTTGGTACACACCTTTAATTTCAGTACTCGGAAGGCAGAAGCAAATGGATCTCTGTGAGTTCAAGGCCAGCCTGGTCTACCTAGCGAATTCCAAGACAGTTAGGGCTACACAAAGAAGCCCTGTCTCAAAAAACCAAAAACATAAATAAAATAAAAATTTAAATAATAAATAAATAAGCCGGGTGGTGATGGCGGCGGCGGCGGCGGCGGCGGCGGCGGCGGCGGCGGCGGCGGCGGCGGCGGCGGCGGCGGCGGCGGCGGCGGCGGCGCACGCCTTTAATCACAGCAGAGGGAGGCAGAGCCAGGTGGTTCTCTGTGAGTTTGAGGCCAGCCTGGGCTACCAAGTGAGTTCCAGGAAAGGCACAAAGCTACACAAGAGAAACCCTGTCTCGAAAAAAACAAAACAAAATTAATCAATCAATTAATTAAAAAATAAATAAATAAGTAAGTAAATAAAGTTGTGGTTTATTTTTAAAAGCAATTCAGCACAATGGCAATTTGAGGGTGTGGGGTACCTCAGACTAACATGGAACTTTACATGTAGCCAAGGATGACTTTGAACTTTTAATCCTATGGACTCTATTGACCTAGGACTAGGATTACAAGCATGTACCACCTTGGCCAGTTTACGAGGTGGTGGAGTAGAACCAGGGCCTTGTGCATGCTAGACATTCTGAGATATTTGGGGAGACCTTGACAGCTGAGATTTGGACTTTACTATATGAAGTTGGGAGATGGAGGGCTCAACTTAGAGCACCGACCCGGGGCATTTCCTCCTCTGCAGCCTTCAGGTGGAAGGTCTGAGAGAAAGTAGAGCCAGCTCTCCCAGTTCCATGGCCTGGGGCACATCAGTTAGAACCAGGTCTTGTCCATTCATGTTCTGAGACGATACAATACCAAAACCAGGAAGGAAAGTGGGCTGCCATTCCTCAGCTCTTCCTTCCTTTTCGTGTTTCCCTGAAGTGCAGAGCTGGAAGCATTTTGAAAGTCTTACGAAACTCCAGTTACCTGTCTGAGAGACACTCTTCCTCCTCCTCCTCCTCCTTTCTGTTTCCTGAGGTCCCTGAGAGCCACCGTCTTTTACTATCATTCATGATATTAGCTGTTGCTTATTTAAGATTTTGATATGTAAACACTGTACTAAGTATTTTACAAAATCATTTTCCATTTTTATTGTTTTATTCATTTACTTAATAAATAAATGCCAGGCGAGTGCTCTACCACTAGACCAGACCCCAGCTCTACAATCTCTCTCTTGATTTTTCAAAACAGGGTTTCTCTGTGTAGCCCTGGCTATCCTGGAACTTGCTCTGTAGAGCAGGCTGGCCTCGAACTCACAGAGATCCTCCTGCCTCTGTCTCCTGAGTGCTGGGATTAAAGCATGGACTACCACCAGCACCTGGCTCAGTCTATTTCATTTTACCCTTGCAATAATCTTACATAGTAGGAGCTTCTAATATTTTCATTGTAGGGCTGGGGATGTCCTTCCGGTGGTAGAGTGACTGCCTAAGCGACAGAGCACCTAGGTTGATGTCCGACATAAAATAAACTGGGGGTGGTAGTGAATCCCTGTAATCCCAACACTCAGGAAGTGGAGACAGGGGGATCAAAAGTTTGACATTATCCTTTGACTATTTGGTGAGTTGGAGGCTATTCTGGCACATATGACATCTTGTCTTTTTTTTTTTTTTTTTTTTTTTTTTTGTTTTTTTGTTTTTCGAGACAGGGTTTCTCTGCGTAGCTTTGCGCCTTTCCTGGAGCTCACTTGGTAGCCCAGGCTGGCCTCGAACTCACAGAGATCCGCCTGGCTCTGCCTCCCGAGTGCTGGGATTAAAGGCGTGCGCCACCACAGCCTGGCCGGACATCTTGTCTTTAAAGAAAAAAATGTCCTCATTATACAGATGGATAAACTGAGACTCCAAGAGTATGAGGAAGGCCTAGGTACTGAACGACAGCCCTTATCTGAGTGAAAGAAAGACCTTCCTCATGGAGTCTCAGAGAGGGAACCAGGCCTCCTGGTACAGAAGCAGAGATGGGAAAAGCTGAAGTAGGGTTAGGAAGGTTCCTGTGCAGAGTCAGGGAGACACAAGTGGGGTGATTTCCCAAATCCCTTTTATCAGGACTCTTGGGGCCCGTGACTTCCTTCACCCCAAGGCCATGAGCAAGAAGAGACCCCGGGGCAAAAGAAGGGCCTCCTGAAAAACCCTCTCAGACCAACCAAGTAGTCCCTGCAGCAACGGCCAGCACGTAGTAGGAACTCAATAAATCTTCAATAAATAAATACAGGCATGCATCAGTCAACTGCAGATCCCAAAATAGCCACTCCCACTGTAAGGTGACCATTAGCTAATGTGGTCCCAGCACCTAACCTGTGAGATCTTTTTTATTGCCTGTTTTCTGCCCTGTGGGTAGAAGCTATTATTACCCTCACTCCACATCTACTATAACTGAGGTCCACCCCATCTGATGTCAAAGTTCTCATCCCTTAGATCAGCAGGCATCAACCTTTCCATATTCCTTGACCCACTCCAGCAACCTCCCTGGGCCCCAGAAGCCCTCAGCATACAGTGGCTTCCTGACCACTGAGTGAATCAATGGACTGATCCTGTGTCAAGCCTCACCCAAGGATGAGGACTCTGCCTCTAACAACCAAGAGCTCAGCAAGTCCTCGAGACCCCCCCTAACGCAGTGCCTGGCACCCTGTAGGTGCGGGATACATATCTGGAGGGTGAACAGCCCTCTGGCCCCTGAGACAAGCGCTTCAGCACATAAATTTCAGCTGCAGGCACTTTGAAGTTTCCCCAGGGGACAGCTGCTTTCTTGTTATCGATGCCCTCAGTCCCGGAGCCCCTCTTGGCCCCCTGGGCCCATCCAGGCCAGGGACCTGAGGCCGCCAGAGCCAAGAGATAAGGATGATGGATGGCCAGTTGCCTGGCTCCACCGAAGCCTGGAGTTCCCTGGGAGCCAGAGCCAGTCGATGGGTCCAAAGCTCCTCGGAATTTGAGCAGAGAGAGCTGGGGAAGGATGGGGGCAATATCTTGTCTGCTTTTCCCTATCTGCTCAGAGATGCTGGCCCTGGCACAAGGTTTCAGCACCCTGTGAATGCCTTGATCTCTCTCCATGTTGACAAGGCATCTTTTCAGCATTTACTAGACACCAGGGTCTGTCCCAGAGTCCAGTGAGAGACAGGAGGAAGGCACTTTCACCCCAGTCTATAGTCTCAAGGCAGGCTTGACTCTTGGTAATTGAATCTCTACCATGATGTAAGTCCTAGACAAATGAAGATATCACAAATATCTGGGCCTCAGTTTCCTCATTTGTAAAATAAGTCAGAGAGAGATGTTCCCTCCAAGCTCTGATGAAATGGCATTTGGGGTACGTGGGAGAAAACAGACTATGGGTAAATGAACAGGACAGAGCCTCGATGGGGGCAGGCTCCTGCTTCGGCTCAGACACAAATAAGCACCATTCTCCTAGTTTAACTCATTTAGGTTGATTGAGACTGTGTCCCGGGTAGTCCTGACTGGTCCGAAGTTGTCTAGTGGCTGAGGCTGGCCTTGAACTCCTGATCCTCATGCCTCCTCCTCCCAAGTGCTGGTATTATAGGCATGTACCACCACACCTGGCTTTTTCATTTCATTTCAAAATCTGAACCAAAAATCAAGATTACCCGCTGTCTATTGATTCCTGGCTGGTTCCATTTCCTGTTCTTTTTTTTTTTTTTTCCATTTCCTGTTCTTTTAAGAGGAAAATATGGGCATGGCTATATCTCTCTGAGACAATATGAAGTTCTCCGGGTAGATGTCCAGGAATGGTATAGCTGGGTTATATGATAGATGCTTTTATTTTTATTTATTTTTTATTTATTTGTTTTTTTTCAAGACAAGGTTTTTCTGTGTAGCCCTGGCTATTTTTAAACTCACTCTGTAGACCAGCCTAGCCTTGAACTCACAGAGATCCACCTGCCTCTGCCTCCCAAGTGCTGGGATTAAAGGCATGTGCCACCACTGCCTGGCTCTGTTTTTAATTTTTTTGTTTGTTTGTTTTTTGTTTTTTGTTTTTTTCGAGACAGGGTTTCTCTGTGTAGCTTTGCGCCTTTCCTGGGACTCACTTGGTAGCCCAGGCTGGCCTCAAACTCACAGAGATCCGCCTGGCTCTGCCTCCGAAGCGCTGGGATTAAAGGCGTGCACCACCACCGCCCAGCCTGTTTTTAATTTTTTATAGAACCTCCTCATGGATTTCCATAATGGCTGCATTAATTTGTACCTTCACCAGCAGTGAATAAGGATTCCTATGTCCAATATCCCCTCTAATATTCATTGTCAGATTTCATAATGGCAGCCATTCTGACAAATGAATGGATAATGAAAATATGATACATATACAAGACAAAATATTATTTAGCTGTAAAGAAAAATTAAATAGAGATATGGGAGATGGGTCAATGTTTAAATAGCACAGGCTGCTCTTGCCAAGGACCTAGGTCTGGTTCCCAGCACCAACACGGAGACTCACAACTGTCTGTTACCTAATTTCTAGGAGATCCAGTGCCTTCTTCTGGCCTTTGTGGACACCAGCCATGAACACAGTGCACTTGCCTGCATGCAGGCAAAACACACATACACATAAAATAAAAACAAGTACATAAACAAAACTTTCAAAAGAAAAATAAAGGTCTGGAGAGATGGCTCAGTGGCTAAGAGCACTGGCTGAAATTCCAGAGGACCTGGTTCGATTCCCAGCGCTCACCTGGCAGCTCACAACTGTCTGTAACTCCAGTTGCAGGGGATCCTATGCCCTCTTCTGACTTCTATAGGCATCAGGCAAGCACGTGAGCACAGATATACATGCAGGCAAAACACCCCTACACATAATAAAGTAAAAATAGTCTTCTTTTTGAAAAAGAAAAATCCAGGGCTGGAAAGATGGCTCAGAGGTTAAGAGCATTGGCTGCTCTTTCAGAGGTCCTGAGTTCAATTCCCAGCAACCACATGGTGGCTCACAACCATCTATGATGGCATACATGAAGGCAGAACACCGTATACATAATAAATAAATAAATCTTTAAAAAAAAAAAAAAGAAAAGAAAAATCCACTTTGCTGGAAAATGGATTAATCTGAAAAGTCTAATATTAAGTGAGGTAACCCAAATTAGAAAAGAAAAACAAAAGCCTATTCTCCTTCATGTGTAGATCCTACCATATAATAAATATGTGTAAATAAACAGGTAGGAGTGGCTGGCGAGTGGCTGCCATTTGAAGGAGACCAAGAGCGGATTATTCTAGATGGAGAGGAAAGACAGACTGCGGGCCAAAGGACACATGAGTCATGAAAGGAAACACAGAGCTACCGTTTTGGTTTTTTTTTTCTAGTTTCAACTCCGTCATAGTTATTCTTTCTTTTCTCACGGCAGATCTGTGCTCTAGATGTTGACGTAACACGAAGCATTTTGTGCATCAAGAAAGACTCCAGCGTGTGTCATTCCTCTGAGGCTGTGACTGTGAAAGGTGATCTTTCTTTTTAATTCTGTTGACCGTGAGCACAACAGGAATTAGACGCGACTCGTCACTGAAAACCTTTGCCTGTTGACCCACTTAGAAAAAGCGAAGTTTTAAGTTTGTTCTGGTGGAAGAAGCTTGTGATCTAAAGATTTTCTCTCTTTTCTTCTGTTTAAAGCTCTATCAAAGCATTCTACTGTAGCATTATTTCATATGGAAACTGTATTTTACACTTTTTGAAATAAAGTATGTTTTCTTGTTTGTTTGGTTGGCTTTTTTTTTTTTAAGTAAAGACAAAAATGAAAAAACAAACAAACCACAAGCTCTTCTCCAGCCTTGGGAAGCCCGTGAAGCCTGGCTGCATGAGGTTTTTGCAGGACTCTGAAACATTAAACTTTGGGAATTTATTTCTATCTCCTCTCCGGATTTAAGTTTATTTGGAATGCAAAATAAACTTCTAACTGCAAATGATACTTGAATATGTCTTTCTTGTTTAAAATAAAAATAAAAAGCTGGCAAAGTTACAACTCTCAGGACTGGACCCTCAGGCCGAGGCTCCAGCCCCTGCCTTTTGGATTTTGAAACAGACTCTTCTATAACTCCAGCGGATGCCCCTACCCCAATGCCAGGGTTACAGGCACGGCCCACCCCACCGGTTTATGTGGTGCTAGGGGGTCAAACCTGGGCAAGCCCTCTACCAACTGAGCCACATCCCCAGCCCTGTCCCTCCTGATTTGAGAATCAGCTCCATCATTTGGGGATCTCAGTGTGCTCCAACAGTGTCCGGCATTTCTCCACAACCATTTCCACCCAGACGGACAGACACACTGCAGTTTCTATCAGAGGAGACACCCTCACCCCCTCTGCCCTGCCTTTTGGCTGTGATACTCATCCATGGAGGAGGATGGGATGCACAAGGATCCAGAGTGCAGCGGGGACTTGATAATCTAGCCTTCCAGGGGAGCTACAAGAATATGGAGCCCTGTTCACCACTGATTTCAGAGTCTCAGGTGAAACAACACACTCAGTAGCAGGAGGTTGGTGAATGCATAAAGAGGTGAATGAATGAATGAATGAATGAGCTCTGCCTTGACTCCACTCCCTTCACCTATGGAGATGTCATTTGCATCCAACTTGTCCTCAGTACAAGCCAAATAAATGAGCATTCCTGGCTACTTCTCCCACCTTTGAGAAGTAACTGACATGCTCCCTTTGGGGCCCCAAAGAGCACTATTGAAACCACTTGGTCAAGGTAACACAGGTGAGTCAGGACAAAGAGCTCTCTGGGGTCATTGAGCCCCTGGGATAGTTTGAATATCTCTCCTTCACTGACCCTTTACACATTTCTCAAGTCCAGAAGTTCTGATTCATTACCAAAGAGAAGGAAGGACCCAGAGACGGGGGGTCTGGGTTCTTTTTTATTTTTTTTTTAATTTTTATTTATTTATTATTATTATTTTGTTGTTGTTGTTTTTTGAGACAGGGTTTCTCTGTGTAGCTTTGCGCCTTTCCTGGGACTCACTTAGTAGCCCAAGCTGGCCTCTAACTCACAGAGATCCGCCTGGCTCTGCCTCCCAAGTGCTGGGATTAAAGGCGTGCGTCACCACCGCCCGGCTGTTCTTTTTTATTTTTAATTTATTTTCTTTTTCTTTTTTAATTTTATTTTATGTGCATTGGTGTTTTGCCTGCATGTATGCATGTATGTAGGTAGGTAGGTGTTGGGTTCCTTGGAACTGAAGTTATAGACAGTTGTGAACTACCATGTAGGTGCTAGGAATTGAACCCAGGTCCTTTGGAAGAGCAGCCAGTGCTCTTAACTGCTGAGCCACCTCTAGGTTCTTAAGTTCCAGGACTAAGTTTTGTTGTTTTGTTTAGACTTTCTTCTGAAGCTCAGAATGAGCCTGGAACTCAACCTTGAACTTCTGATTCTCTAGCCTCCACCTCCCAAGTGCAGACCTGAGCCACGGGCCTGGCTAGCACTAATTTGAAAGACTGGAGTGAATCCTCTTTCTTCCCTAAGCCTCTGTTTCTTGGCCTGTGAGGCCAACCTCATGATTCTTGCCCAACTCTTAGACATAAGAGCAAGAGTTTGGCTCCGTGGAGGTGGCGCACGCCTTTAATCCCAGCACTCAGGAGGCAGAGGCAGGTGGATCTCTGTGAGTTCGAGGCCAGCCTGGTCTACAGGTGAGTTCTAGGACAGCCAGGGCTACACTGAGAAACCCTGTTTCAGGGGAACAAAAAAAAAAAAGTACAAGAGTTTGTAAAATGGAGAAGTTAAACAGGAGTCTGAGAGAAGAGTAATTCAACCTGAGCTACAGTACAGAATGTGGAACCAACTAAATGACTCGGCAGGCAAAGGAGCTTGCTGTCAGGCCTGGTCACCTCATGTTTAAGCCCTGGAACTGACATGGTGACAGGAGGGAGGGAGAGAGGGAGGGAGAGAGAGAGAGGGAGAGAGAGAGAGAGAGGGAGAGAGAGGGAGGGAGGGAGGGAGGGAGGGAGGGAGGGAGGGAGGGAGGGAGGGAAAGGAGGACCATCTATCTGATTTACATGCTAAAGTCATCTGAGGACAGAGCAGGCAGTTCCTGGGATTTCAGAATTAGAAGGAGTAGGTGGAAGGCTACCAACAGTTCTTGCAAGAGTCTTGTTTGATTTGGTAAAACCTTGACCAAGCAAACAATGTATTAACATACTAAATATCTCACCTCCAAAAATAGAAGCAGAGCCTGGCAAGACGGCTCAGCAGGAAGAGGCACATGCTGCCACTGCTCTCTACCTCAGTTCATTCCCTGGAGCCACAGGGAAAGGAGGGAACAGACCCCCGAGAGTGTCTTCTGACCTCCACAGGCATACTACACTGTGGCACACATGTGCCCACACACATACACATAGAACAGATAAAGTAATCAGCCAGGTGGTGGTGGTGCACGCCTTTAATCCCAGTACTGGAAGGCAGAGGCAGGTGGATCTCTGTGAGTTCGAGGCCAGCTTGGTCTACAGAGGTAGTTCTAGGACAGCCAGGGCTACGCAGAAAAACCCTGTCTCAAAGACATTATCATCATCATCATATAATTTAAAGCCCCTTACACGGCGTGGGAGAGCTGGCTCCACCCTTCACTTGAGGGGAATGGTCCCAGCAGCCCAGTCAGAACAGCCCAGCTGCCAGCCAGACACACATCCAGGGCTCTGAGTGGGCACTCCCCAACATCTACCCCATCTGTGATCTGCTGGAGCATGTGAAGGAACTGATCCCACATAATGAAACCATAGCCACAGTTCCATGACTTGGGACAACTGCAGGATGTCTGAGAGGCATTAAGGGCAGGGTCCAGTGTGGATGGTGTACCCAAAGTCAGAGGCCTTGAACCTGGCCGACAACACATTGCACAATGAACACTTGCAAGTAAAACTGTGCAGACAAAAGGGTCTGCTGCAGGATACACAGCAGTTCCCAATGCCACCAAGACGAATGAAGAGGAGATGGAGGCGTGGGAAAGACGGAGGAGCGAAGTGGTTTTTGTTTGTTTGTTTGTTTGTTTTTTGAGCAAAGTGGTTTTGTTTGTTGGATTTTTGTTTTGTTTTGTTTTTATCTTATTTTTGTTATTTCTTTTTTTTAAGTTTCCCTTTGTAGGGGGACACTACAAGGCTGAAGGACAGATACAGAGGACTTGGGAAATGAGTGAAATTGGGCTGCATGATGTGAAGTTCCCAAAGAATCAATAAAAAATTATGATAAATAAATACAAGGTTTTTTTTAAAAAAAAGACAAAAGACTGTTAAGAAACAGCAGCAGCGGCAAAAATCATGAACAATCCATTCCTGAAACTACAAGTAGCCAAATGAGAAAAAGCTTCTCTTAGAGAGATGGGAACAACAGCAAACTAAAGCAGCAAGGTCCCTCTTTGCTTAACTATGAAACTGTCAGCAATAACATTAAAGCCAAAACCCAACGGCATTCACTCTTGTCTGGGGGAGGGGAACGGTAGAGAGGGATTAGTAGGAAGGTGGGGACATGCACGCGCTGACCGGTGATGACAAGTCCATCCTGCCCCTGTGCCCTCGCTCTGATAGAGACCTCCCCAGCCAAGCCCAGATGACAGGCTGTCTGTGCCTGCCTTTCCCTTTTCCCAGCCTGCCCTGGAGTCTGACAGCCACTGCCCCCCTCACCAGACACCCTCTACCCTCATCAGACCTAAATCCCACTTTTGATGGAAGACTCCTGGAGCCTGTGACAGAAACAGAAATATTGGTAAGGTGTCTAGTGCATGGGGACTGTCCCCAGTCCTAAAAGAATGGCTGGGCGCAGACTTGAGAACCCTGTTGTGAGGTTGGAGGTCATCTTATCAGGCCCGTCTCTAGCGAAACTCTTCCCAAGGGATTTATTTCAGTAGGTTCTTGTGCAATCAAAGCCATTAGCCATCATATCTGGATCAACAGCCTTATTTGATATCACAGAAGGACTGAGGTAAAACCTGATCCTATGACCAATTAGATCCCATGACCAATTAGACCCTATCAGCAAGGTCTCTTGACTCAGAACCCAGTGCTTTTCCGACTCAGTCACTGTGGCCACACTTCCTGTGGACCAGACTTGTATCTTTCATCCCTGTAATCGAGCAGACCTCATTACTTCCCTGGAGATGGCCAGTGCCACACTTGTCCCCTTGAGGAAGGAAGGAGCCCTGAGGTTTTTTTTTTTTTTTTACGATGTACAGAGAACGTTTAAAAGGAGAAAACACAACAGTCTAGGTGTCTGGAGATGGAACTCAGTTGGTAGAGTGTTTGCCTCACATGCGTAAAGCCCTGGGTTTGACCCCCAGCACCCCATCAACTGGGCATGGCGGCACATGCCTGCAATTCTCACACTCAGGCGGTAGAGGCCAGAGGATCAGAATTCAAGGTCATCCTCAGCTCTGTGAAGAGTTTGGGGCCAACATGGCCTACATGAGACTCTGTCTCCAAAACACAGGACGGGGCAGGGTGGGGAGGGGGTGAGCAACATGTCTGATGAGTCATAATAAAAGAAGTATTAATATGCAGTATATTAATACACAGTAAACACCAGTCAGTACATGAGTAACAGTTAAAAATTCATTCTAGGAGCTAGGCAATTAATTTGTCAGGAAAGAGCTCTTGCTGTTCATGGGTTCAAATCCTCAGCATCCACACAAAACCTAGGGGTGGCCAGGCACCTGTTCACCACAGAGCTTGAGGTCCAGTGAGACGCCCTGCCTCAAGGGGGTAAGACATAGAATGATAGAGCAGGACGTTGAACACCCTCCTTGGACCTCCAGCTTCAAACACCCAAGCACACATTATTTTAAATAATACTTTATTTATTTTTATTTTGTGTGTGTTGGTGTTTTGTTTGCATGTATGTTTGTGTGAGGGTCCCCTAGAACAGGAGTTATAAACAGCTGGGAGCTGCCATGTGGGTGCTGGGAATTGAACCCGGGTCCTCTGGGAGGGTGGTCAGTGCCCTTAACCACCAAGCCATCTCTCCAGCCCCTTTGAATAATACTTTAAAAATAAAATGGTAAGGCCAAATCCCACCCACCCTCATAGACTGCAACTGTTCCCTGAGACAGAGCCAGCCAGTTCCCGATTGGACTAAAAGAGCCTTTGACCAGTGACTGATGGAGGCAGATGCAGAGATCCACGGCCAGGCACCAGGCTGAGCTCCGGGAATCCAATTGATGAGAGAGAGGAGAGATTCTGCAGGTGGGGGATGTCGAGATCATGATGGGAGGACATGCAGAGATGACCAGCCACACTAGTGGAAGCCCATGAACTGTGGACTGGTGGCTGTGGAGCCCCCATGGGACTGGACTAGGCCCTCTGGATACGGAAGACGGTTGTTTGGCTTGAACTATTTGGGGGACACCCAGGCAGGGGTATTGGGATCCGTCCCTGGTGCATGGGCAGGCTTCTGGGAATCCGGTGCCTGTGGTGCGACCTTGCACAGCCTTGGTGCTGTGGGAAGGGGCTTGGACCTGCCTAGGCTCAGTGTGCCGGGCTCTGCTGATTCCCCATGGGAAATCTTGATTTGGGGCATGTGGGGGTGTGGGCTGGCGGGAGAGAGGGGTGGGGAGTGGGAGGAGAGAGGAGGTGGGATCTGTGGATGGTATATGGAGTGAGTAGAAAATTTCTTAATGAAGAAAAAAAAAACAGTAAAAGCCTTGTGAGTCTGTTGTGATATACAGTGCAAGTGTGAGGGATTTTTCTTGTTTTATGCTGAGCAATCCCATTGACCTGTTCTGGGAGGGATGCTGGGAGGAAGGTAGGACTCGAACCCAAGCCTACATCCGGCCTAAGCATATATCTTGGTGTTAAGCAGACACTCTTAAATTCCCCACCAAGGCTGTGAAGAGAAAGGATTTCCATGCAAAGGCCATAGCTGCTGAGGCCTTGTGAGTCACACAACACGTATTCGGTGAGTCAGCTCCATCTCTGTGGCTAAAAAGCACCCATACGCAAACCACGAACAAAGGAACATCCCTGTTCCTTACCATCTTGCTCTCAGAAACAGGCCAGGAATGGGATCCTCCTCCTCCTCCTCCCCCATCTCCCACCCCACCCCACCCCACCCCCTATACTGCAGCTTGCCAAACCATGTCCTGATTAGGAGTCAGGCTTCCTGGAATCCCAGCTCACGGCTTCCTTCCGCCTCTGTGCAGCCTGAACACCAGATGGCATTATTGGAGCCTCATCTGGAAGGAAGGTGATAATCACACCTGGCCAGCTAACAGCTGCTTGCTGGGTTACCACAGTGCAAGGGCCTGTCACAGGTACCTGGGACACTCGCATCTGATCTAGATGACCCTACAGCCAGACAGGTGACCTTGGGTAGCTGGTTCACTTTCACCCTCCATGTAACAGGAAGGAAACTAACATTTACCAAGACATGTCTCTACCTCACGTCAACTCTCGGAACAGCTTTGGGGTCCTTAGCGTCCCGTATTGCAGAGGAGGAAGTTGAGCGACGGAAGGCGGAAGGACCTTTGAGCTAGCAAGCAAGCAGAAGCCAGACGTTTAAACAAAGACAAAGGGGTAGGTCTCTGCTGGTAGAGTACCCATCCAGCACCCCTGAGGCCCTGGGTTCAACTCTCAGAGCCACATAAGCTGGCCGTGATGGCATGATGCTATACACCTGCCATGTCAGCACTTGGGAGACAGAGACAGAAGGATCAACAGTTCTGAGGTCGTCC